>NW_005842734.1:313003-325531 GCF_000455745.1 Alligator sinensis | reverse complement strand
GCTCATTCACACAGTTCTCAAGCAGAAACATCCATTTTCTCTACTCCTGGCTTCCTATCATACCTGTGATAGGAGGTTACCTTACTTAGCCAAGCTATCTACAGCCTGTACCCTTATCCAAACCATGGGTCTCAGGCACACTCTGAGATCAGATTGCAACCCTGTCTTCATCAAAGTTGTTGCCCCTGCCTCCAACACATCTGTACTTTGGTAGACTACTTAGTACACATCTCTACCTTGTTATACTACTCTGCCTGACCCAGACAATCAACTTCCCGCTTGGTCAGCAGTGCAGAAAACAACCTTCTGCACAAAAAAACTCTGACAAAATCATGGTTACTTAGCTTCAACCCTAGTTGGAACTACCATATGACTTCACCTGACAAGCAGGTTTCCATACACGGTTCCACAGCCTTACCCTAACATGAGTCTTGGCTGATACCTCTAGGGAGGTTCACTCTGTATCAACACATTCCCTGATTAGTCAGGTTATTTCCTTCAAATCCTAGTTCTAGAGTCCTTCCACTTGGTTGGTGTTGGACCTGCTAATGCAACAACTTTGATGGAATAAGGTAGGGAAATAAACACAGTCCTGAGGGACAAAGGTCCAACACCTGCTAATGCTACCACTAGCCCTATATTTTTATAGGATTTCTCCCACTTCAGGCAAAGTATAACTCCTAAAGATGACAAAGATACAGACACTGTCTTAGCTTGTTAGGCCCAGGTGCTTAGGGACAATATTATAATGCGATCATAGGAAATTAAAGCTGGAAGGGACTTTGGATGCACCTACACATGCAATTAATACAAAGCAATAAACTTCATTGATTATCACACTAGATTTTACTGGTTCCAGGCACGCCATTTGCACATGCATCCGGGACTTCAGCATGTTATGCTGCAGAGTTGGAGCAGCCCCAGCTGGCAGGGGATCCCAGGGGTTAGCCTGCCAGCCCAGGGCTGCCTTTGCCTAACTCAACATGCTGTGGAGGGGCTGCATAACGCAAGAGGGTGCTTCAGCACGGGGCTAGCTGGCAAGCAGCCCCCTCACTGAAGTACCCTCTTGCCCTAGCCAGCCCCACCAGCATCTACATATGTGGTACTGTGGAGTAAAAAATTCTACAGCAGGATAGCCTTTGTACAGGGTAGTACTTGTGTTTACAAGTACTACCCTGCTATGGAGTTTTAATTTACTCCTACCTAGTAGTTCTGCATATGTAGATGTGAGACATTTATTGTGGAGCTAATAAGGCAGCTCTGCAGCAAACATCTCATGTAGACAAGCCCTTTGTGTGGTCATCTAATCCAGCTCTTATTTCAGGCAGGATAACCCTGAATAAGCCATCCTGGTGAAATGTCCATCTAATTTATTCTTGAAAGCTTCTGAGAATAGAGATTGCATAACTTCTCTAGGTAGCCTGTTCAAACCCACATTTCCTTCACTGAAGTTTGAGGCCAGTGCATCTACTCCTGCCCCTTATAGCCACAGAGACAAGTCTATCTCCAGCCTCTTTATAATCATTACTCAGGTATTTGAAGACTGGTATCATCACCTGGCTGCAAGGCTCCATGCAACATTCTGGAGGTAAGGGCAAGAGCTATAGGGGATGGTTTGGAGGCTCCTGCTCCTGAGCATGACCTAAAACTGCATCCTGCAGGGAGTGGGTGGCCTGGTGAGGCTCTAAGTGGTGTGGGAGCCCCCAGGAAATACCAGGACAGTTACTACCTTGGTGAAAGGCGAGTAGGGGTGCCTTAACCCTGCCCTCACCTTCAGATGGGTTGCATAACATCAGAGGTATTGGGGCCAGGCATGGCTGTGGCCACTTGAGCCATGTGGGGTGCAAGACCCTGAGGAGGAAGAGTGGGGGCCAGGCATGGCTGCGGCCACCTGAGCCCTGTGGTGTGTAGGACCCTGAGGAAAGTTAGTTGAGCCAGGCATGGCTATGGCCACCTGAGCCCACTGGGGAGGGAAGCCCCATGGAGCCTCAGTGAAGGGGGTGGTGTCGAGCCCCAGTGGGGGTGGGGGCAAAGATGAGTAGTCCCAGTGAGGGGATGACTCCAGTGAAGGGTCAGAGGTGTGGAGCCCCAATGAAGGTGGGCAGTGTGAGATGTAGAGCCCCAGTGAGGGGGTAGAGATGAGGAGACCCAGTGAGGGGGGAAAAACCAGAGGGGCGGGGAGCCCAGTCTATTGGAATGTATAAAGTTGCCCCCGGAAGGGGCCAGGACAGGTTTAGACCCAGTTGGTTATTGGTTGGCCACTACCCCTGTGAGGGTCACAGGAGAGGCCCAAAAGATGGTACATCTGCCACCCAAGGTATGAACTAGGTAAATCCTATGGCCTAATGGGCCCACTCCAAAAGGGAGCAAGGCAGTATGAGTAGTTGATGCGAGAAAGAGACCCTGTGAGAGAGGGTGGAGACTGAGAGGCCCTAGTGAGAGGGGGTGGTATGATGTGTGTTTGCCTGAGGCCTGACAAAAAGGCCTAAGCTTGGTCTGGCTGTAAGCCAGGAGCACTGCGTCATCTGGATGACATCTACAAAGCTTGGGCTGAGGTGGAGGGAAGGAACAGAGCCACATATAGCACCCCCTAGCATCGGGGCAAGAATGGGCAGCCTCCTACCTTAGTTAATATCCTAATTAATTAATAACAAAGCATGCCAGGTGAGTCGGGTGGGTGGCGTGCCCAAGGGCAAGTGGGTAAATTAGCAGTGTGGCTAGACGGGGAGCCCCACTTTGCCACACTAAGTATATCCAAGATGTTGGTTGTCTAAGAAAGACATAATAACTGTCCAGAAGAGTTATTTTGCTGAACCTCAGATGCTATATCTTCTTTGTCTCTCAGGACTGTGTTTATTTCCCTACCTTATTCCATCAAAGTCGTTGCAGGTGAGAAATTAAGGAAATTAACCAGTTCATATTAAAATGAGAGACTGTGGTTTATTTTGCGGGCAAAGCTAAACTCTTACAATCAGCTTTTAAATAAAAGTTCCAAAAATGCCCCGCTAAAGTACCTGATCTATACAGATGTTGGGAAATCTGAGTGGAACTAAGATGCTGCCTCTTCTGGGCATGCATTGGACTCAGAACAGGAGCACGCTAAGTTTGAAGTAAAGCACCGTTTTCCCCCCATATATGCAAACAGCCCTCATGAATAATCTTCTTGCACAACTACTGGGTACAATGCTTGAAACATTGAAAAAACCCTTTACCATAACACAGGTAAAGCAGGTAAACAAGGGCACTGTCAGTGCAATGACAAGAAGTACCAGTGATTATTAAAATAGGTTCAAGAGATCCAAGGAAGAAAACCATACCCCCTTTAAAGGGAAGTAAAACCCACCACAGTCTATGCCATTCTAACCCTGGGGTTAAATTCCTTCCTGATTCCAAATGTGGCAATCGATTTGACTGAGTGGAGGAGCAAGATCCTCCCTATTTAAGAAAACAGTGAATCATTTATAGTCACTCATTGAACAGACCAGGTGGAGGATGCAAAGAAGCGTTTATTTAGTGGAAAGTCCTGAATTTGCATCTCCATAGAATGCAGCTGGATAGTTAGTAAATAAAAAAAAACAGAAACATTAATAAAAGTTTTTACTGCACTTTAAATATGTGAAGGCAGTGTGCAACACCTGCCAAGTATTGTAGTTATTATTAGCACCAGAGAGATTTTTATTATCCATGAAGGTTATGTTCTTCCTGCCTGGACTAAGGGCCTTGTTACATGATAATTTTGGGTGGCTCCTGTAGCTCTTAACCCCAGGATTGTCTGCACATATCCACCTTAAAGTGTCTTAAAACACTCATTATGCACCTCAAAGTTACAGCACTTCAGGACAGAAATATCTCTTGATCCACAGAACCCAACTCCTGGTCCATTAAAGCAGGGGTTGGTAAAATGTTAGATCCTACTGATGGCCAGACTCCATTTCCCAGCATCCCCTGCCCACCTTACTGCAGCTAATTTCCATGGAGACACCAGGAGCAGCGGGGCCACGACAACATAGGGCCAGGGTTTTTATGGAGACCGGCCCCAGCAGTGTTGGCATAGTATACAGCTGGGTGGGGAGCTTCTCTGGGGCTGGGCCTGGGATCTTGCAGTGGTGACAGTGTGGTTTAGATCTGGGGTAGAGCTGTGATCATGCCCAGGGCATGCCTGCACATGTAGATAGCGATGCTTTACCATTCAGTCAATTAGTCAACTGTGTGGTAAAGCATATTGTGCCCTCTCCCACTGTGTGAAAAAGGACTTCCCTTTTTTTTAGTTGTAAATCTGTTCCAGAATGATAAGGAAATTAATTTTATTTAGAGATGATAAATAGTAGATCCCTATTTTCTCCATGCCATTCATTAGTGTAACTAATTCTTTCATAACCCTTCGTTGTTGTCTTTTCTTGGATCTGAAAACTACCAACTGATTTAGTCTTGAACATCTTTTCTAACTCTGGACAAGACAATATTTAAGAATTTTGAATTTATAAGCCACAGTATATTTTTGTCCGATGAGGAAAATATTTTGTCTGATGCAGAATAAGCTGACCGTGAGGCAAGGGGCCTCACTCCAATTAAGGTCCTGTTATTTTTTTTTTTTTACTTCTTCTTCTTCTTTTCTTTCCTTTGCAGCTGGCTTTGCTGGTGGGCAATATTTGGGTTGATACCAAGCTGCGTAAAAGGGAAAGGCACAGGCTAAATCTGGGTTCCCGTACCTGGGCCTACCTTATTGTTCACAGCTGCAAGAGGCCTGCAAGCCAGGTAATCCAACCCACCAAGAGACGCTGGGAAGGAGGCCAACAATGAAACCCAGGGCTGGGCCCCACCCTGCAGAGAGATGAGCCCAGCCTATATTGTTAGCAGGTAGTTCTTTTGTTTTGAGAGAAGATGGGCCCTGCATAGAAAGGGGAGAACCTCTACAGCCCTTTAGAATCAAATATGCAGCAGTGGGAAGACTCTGCCGGCAAGCTGCAAGGCCAAGGAGGCTGAGAGACCCAACTGAGTTCCAAGTTGCCTGTTTTGTGTTGCTCTTCAGTTCCTCTTATATGCCCGACACCCCATAATGCACAGCTGAAGGGGCCCAGCCCAGAGCAGGGCAGGGTCACAGGTGGCTCGTTAGGGGGAGTGGGAGGGCCAGTTCCCACTGCCATGTGCACTCCCTTTGATTTCCCTCCTGATTACCAGACCTGGACCCAAGTCAGGCACACGCTGCAGGTTTGAGCTCCCTTCCTGCTTCCCTCCCCTGGGGCCTCCAGAGCCAGTGGGCACAATGTGGTGCAGCCATGGCCCAGGCCATGCAGGGATTTCTTGCCTCTGCAAGCAGCCCCCCATTGCCCTGGTGACATGCCTCCAAATGCTCAGTAAAACATCTTATGTAGACACACCCAATGACTCCTGACCTTCTTGTGAAACCGGCAATGAATTGGACTTCCTGAATAAGAAGAAATATGACTTGCATATTTATGGCAGGAGTTTTAGACAGAATTTCCATATGTTGTAAGCTTCCATACATTGTGACATCAGTGTTAGCAGATTCTCACAGGGCTTCCTATTCAGGTGTTAGAGGTTGTCTGTGCTGCTTAGGTTATGAACGTACAGCAACGGCACTATAATGTATTTAGCAACGTATCCCATGACTATGGGTGCATCTACATGTGTATTAATACGCTTTAGTTAATGCATTAAATCTAGTGCCTCCATTGTGAGGTACTAGGAAAATGTGCATTAGCCTATTTCAATGTGCATTAACTAAAGAGCACTTTTTTAGTGATACCTTAATGCACATTAAAGTAGGATAATGCACATTAAAGCACACATGTAGACATGCCCATATTCTAGGCCAGTAGTTAAGGTTGCCTAGGGTAGTAAGTCAGCAGGGCACAGGTATGCTAATCATTCTGCAGCTAGAGAGTATGAAAGGGTCATGTCTATTTCTGCCAGCCTGAATAGAGGATCCATTTTATAGTCCCTGGTAAAATAAATAACTAAAAAACCAAAATAATAATTCCTGTTAATGTGTAGTTCATATGATTCTACAATGTCTGTTGCCCTCAGAGTACTCAATTAACTGATAGAGAGCTGAAAAGCAGAGAAGTAAGGGTTTGGTTGAGCTTCCAAAAGCCAGGAATTCAAAGATAAAGTGCATGTCAACACAACCTTAATTCTGACACTGGGTGATGTCAATAGTGACAGGGAATTTTTGGCATGCACACTGGCTGTACTCACTGTGTCAGATGCAGACGTGCATATTGGAGGGGTAACTCAGAACATGTGGGAAGAGCTGGGGTATTGATAGGAGAGATCTGGGGACTAGCTTGAGCAGTGGCCTAACTGGGATGGGGCAATAGGAGTAGTCGCCATGGGTATCAACTTGCTGGGAGGGCAGAAAAAAACAACTGCACAAGCAGAACCAGAAGGCACCACTGCCTGTGTGTGTGGCAGCTGCTTTGGGCACCCAGCCATGCCAGTTTTCATCTGACCGTGAGATGTGTGACAGAGCTTTGATTGCAAGATGAGGAAACCTAAGTGGGGGTCTTCATCTTCTGGTGTTTCTCAAGTATCCCTCCATGTTATTGAATGGAAGAAGTCCATGGGCCCCTTGGCAGATGCCATCTTCCCCATTTCAGCTAAGAATTGTGTAGGCCAGCAGTGCTCAACCTTTTGGCCCTTCAGGCCAGAGGAATGGCATAGAGTCCATCTGTGGGCTGGACTGTGCCATCCATGGCCCAGATCAGGCCCTGAGACCAGCATCAGGCCCTGGGACCGGCATCAGTCCCTCCCAACCCCTGTGTGCCAGGACTGGGTCCTAAGGAAACCAACACAGGCCCCTCCAGCCCCTCCAGACCAGGACTGGGTCTCAGGGGCTGGCACAACCTCTTCCCCCACTATGTGCTGGAATTGGGTCCCAGGGGGCTGGTACTGCCTCCTGCCATCTGAATTGGGTCCAGAGACCTGGTGTCACCCCTGGCTAGCATTGAATGATGGGATTAGGAATTAATCTTGTGTGCAAGGACCAGAGCTCCCTTTCAAGCCAGAGATTTGTCAGCAGGGAGGTGGTGCCATTGTTCTCCCACTGCCAAATTTCTGGATCTGTAGGAAGCCCAGTGGGGCAGATGACATGGTGCTGCTGGCTGGATTAGGTCAACAGGCCAGAGGTGGAGCACCCCTGGCAAGGGCTGTTTTGCAGCACTGAGGTCTGTAGCAGTGTACAGGGGAGAGTCATTAGTAAGAGTAAAAGAAATCTATGGTGTCAATGATGTGTTGGAGGAAAGGAAGTGTTAGTTGGAATCCACTGGATGAGAGAGAATGTGTCAAATTATTTGCTGAAGGGCTTGAAACACTGAACAAGTGTGGGGCTGTTCTGGGTGAAAAGGCTCAATGTTTGAATATGGAAGGGAACAGCTCCTGCTTACTACAGCTCCCCCAGATTCTCCTGTGAGAAGCAGAGATTAAATGTGTGCCTACAGTTGCCATGTGACTTCCCTAATAAAAAGGAGGAATCATAACTTTGTTTTTTAGTCAGTGTTCTTTTTGTTGTTGTTCTGGTTTGGTTTTTTTTTAACTTACGTTTTAAATAGAAAGAAGTACTTGTGGTTGGAGCTACTGCTTGTGTAGATACCATGGTGGTTTAAAGTTAATACCCTATCTCGTTTTGGGTAACAACAAATGATAACTCACTGGCCTGACCAGTATCTAAAATTAAGGGTTACAGGGGTAACACCAGTTTGGAGGAGAAGGTGCTGATTGGGGCAGCTATCCCTAACAGAGTTGTCTGTATATACCAGATATGGAAACAGCCTGAGAACAAGAAGTATCAAACAACAAGAGACAGATTTTTGCTGTCAACATCAAGTTCAATTCAGCCAGCGCTCAGTCCAAAACTCTCTCCAGATATTTCTAATGCCACTCTACTAGTTCAGGTTGAGTCTAGCTTTATTCTTCTGCTCTTCTCTCTCTCTCCCATAGTCCTTTACTGAAAATGGTCTCCACACATGGCCCTCCATTTCAAAACTCTGACTTGCAAACATACACCTGTAACTAGTAAAGATCATTCTTATTTAATAAAGAAGGAACTGGGGTTGGAGGGCTAGGGTTACACCTGCGAGATGCAGTGGTTATTAGGACTGTGCAAAGCTTTGGATCATGATTCAGATTCGGAGATGATTCATATGATTTGAAGGCTGAATCTATTAATCTGAATTGAATCATAGGAAGCTTTAGGTTTTCCAAATTGATTTGGAGCTTCCAAATAGATGCGGAAAAGATTTGAAGATTTGGCCATAGAGTATAATGGTGAATCAATGAAATATCTATAACTGTTGTCTTTTGGTTGATTCAGATGAAACTTGCTGGGATGGTAGCCTCTGCTGATAGAATGATGTGCACCTAGTTTCAAGGTGATAGGTGCAGGGATTTCTGGGAAACTGCACCTCAAAATTCTGAAAGCAAAACTTGTGTTGTGTGTGTGTTAAGCCACAGTGGGGTTAAAACTGCAGGGATGGTATCCCCTTGTGAGGCCACAAAGCTTGCCAAGTTTCAAGGAGGTAGGTGCAGGGGTTGGAGGAAAATGCACCCCAAAATCTTGAACGCAAAACTCATGTCATGTCTACGTGTTAAGCCACAGCATGGTCAAAACTGCAGACATACTAGCCCCTGGTGAGACCACAATACCTGCCAAGTTTCAAGGAGATAGATGCGGGGTTCAGGGGAAACTGCACCTCAAGCTGCAGACAAGCAAAACTCATCACATGGGTGACACTGTGAGTGTTAAGGCTCAGCAAGGTGAAAGTTGCAGGCCTGCTAGCCCCCGTTGTGGCCACAAAACCTGCCAGCTGATTGTGGCCATCCAAAGTGCACAGACGTACTATACAACAATGGCACGCACTTGTAGGGAACAAATTAGAAAGTCTAAGGTGGTGGTTGAACTTAAATTAGCAACCTCAGGAGAAGACTGAACTCCTGAATGACTACTTTGCTTTGGTATTTCACCAGACCAAGGGGAAAATCATGTCAGATAGGGTAGAGAATGAGCAGGGCAGGAATGGCTGCCTTCCTACTATTGCCACCAATTGTGTGATCAGTTAAAGAAATTAGACATATATAAGTCAGCAGAACCAGATGAACTCCATCTGAGAGTGCTGAGGGAGCTGACTGAAGTCATCACAGAACCCCTGGCAAAACTCTTCCAAAACTTGTGGCACTCTGGAGAAGTCTCTGAGGACTGGAAGAGGGCCAGTGTTATGCCTATTTTCAACAAGAGGAAGAGGAAGGACCTGGGTAACTATAGGCCAGTTAGCCTAACTTCTATCTCAGGGAAAATCCTTGAAAAATTCATCAAGGAGTCTATGTGTGATAGGCTTGCAGAAGGTAGGATTCTGAATGACAAGCAGCATGGTGTCCTTGTGGGCAGGTCTTATAGCTGTATTATTTTTTGTAGTCAAAAAACAAATAAAAACATGAAAGCTAGAGTTTTCTAAGAGGTGCCTCAAGCCTCATGAGGGCTGCCTTATGTCTAAAAATATTGACAACCATTGCCTTAGACTATAGTAGTCCTCTTCTGTCCTATGGGATTTTCTGGTTCACAATAAGACTTAACTTTAAAACTTAACTGTTGCTTATTTTATTCAGTCATTGATTTACCTACGTAGTCTACCAGAACTCTGAGAGACATTGGGAAAAAAGCAAGTACTGTGTGTGCAGGCAAGTACTGAGTGGTGAAGAGGAAAAAAGCAAAGTAGCAGCTGGGGAACACACTGATTGAGCCACAGCCACAGGTTGAAGTTACTGTCCCTGGGAGAACATCCTACCTCTCCACTCCCCCAAAAAGGCAACTGTACAAATACCACCTGCCCAATTCCAGACTAAGCCCCCAACTCAATATGTGCACTCTTAGGCTAAGTATAGGCATTCAGAGGAGGAGTGTAGAGGGAGGTTAGATCTGGTTAAAAATGGCCACCCATCTAACTTAGTTCGCTCAGGTGTGGACCTTACACTGACACCTGGTCTCAGTGACTGAAAATCAATCTAAACCTGGAACAGTACAGAAGTTCTGCCCACACAGACTTGTCTAAAAATGGTGGAATCTGGTCTAAGATAGAGCTGGACCAATGTACACTCCAATTGAATTGACGTAGGTTAGACCAGTGCATGGTACTTTCAGTACAGTTACCTGTGCAGCCCCAGGGCTGGGAAAGCCCAGCTGCTTGTGCCAGTCCCAGGGCTAGGGGTTTAGGTTGTAGCCGTGTTGGTCTAAGGATATAGGCAGACAAGGTTCCTTGGGTGAATTTGATATCTTTTATTAGACCAACCCAAATGGTTGGAGAATAGTTATTAAGCAAGCTTTCAGGTTCAAAAACCCTTCGTCAGGCTCAGGAAGCTGCAGCAGTTGGTGTGTTAAGCTTGCTTAATAACTATTCTCCAACCATTTGGGTTGGTCTAATAAAAGATATCAAATTCACCCAAGGAACCTTGTCTGCCTATATCCTTAGACCAACACGGCTACAACCTAAACCCCTTAACTTCCAAAAAGCCTTTGATCTGGTAGCCTACAATGTTCTCATAACAAAATTGGAGAAGTGTGGGCTTAACTGTGAGACAGTTAGATGGGTACAAAGCTGGCTGCAGGGTAGGACCCAGAGAGTCCTAATGAACAGATCTGTGTCATACTAGTGAAAGTTGGTCAGCAGTGTCCCACAGGGGTCGGTGCTTGGTCTAGTACTTTTCAACATCTTTATCAATTATTTGGATGTGGGGGTGAGGAGCTCACTGGCCAAGCTCATGGATGACTCCAAGTTATAAGGAAGCATGGTCACACTTGAAGATAGGCTACAGATACAGGCAGATCTAGACAGGCTAGCAAATTGGGAGGGTTGAAAGCAGATGTAGTTCAACATTGAGAAATCTGAAGTGCTCCACCTGGGGATGAATAACCTCCTACACATCTACAGGCTGGGTGGTGCCAAACTGACCAGCACCATGAATGAAAGGGACCTGGGGGGTAATAATAAACCACAATATGAATATGAGCTGGCAGTGTGACGCTGTAGCCAGAAGGGCAAATAATACTCTGGCACGCCTCAAACAATGCATCTCCAGCAAAACCAAGGAAGTGATTCTTCCACTACTCATCTTTGGTGAGACCATAGCTGGAGCGCTGCATTCAGTTCTCAGTGTTGCACTTCAACAAGGATATGGTAAAGCTTGAGAGTGTCCAGAGGAGGGCTACCCATATGATCAGAGACTTCTATGGCAAGTCATACGAGGAAAGGCTGAGGAACCTGGAACTCTTCAGCCTGGAAAGGAGAAGGCTGAGAGGGAACTTGGTAGCAGCATACCACTACATCAGGAGGGTACATAAAGGACTCGGTGAACAACTGTTCACCAGGACACCATGGGGAAAACCAGGAGTAATGGCCACAAACTCCTGGAAGACCATTTCAAGCTCAATGTTAGGAAAAACTTCTTCACAGTTACAGTGTCCAGATTGTGGAATAAGCTCCCTCAAAGATGGTGCAATTGCCTATGCTGCAAATCTTCAAGAGGAGACTGGACAGTCACCTTGCTGGGGTCACCTGACCCCAGCTGTCTTTCTAGCCTGGTGCAGGGGGTGTATCCAATGATCTTCTGAGGACCATTCCAGCCTTACAATCTATAAATCCTGTATTTAAAGAAATACTTTTGCAATAAAAATGTAATTGCAAATGTTTAGTGTGTTTCAGCTAATATATTAAAATAAAATAGTAGAAGATAAAACAATTCACCAAGGAATACCCTAAATGTGAGGTCCACCTACTGGAAGTCTGTCTGAATAAGGTCTTATAATGCTTCGGGAAGATGTCCAGGATCAAGTTCCAGCAGGTCTCAAAGGGGAGGAAGTTCCAAAGCTGTCTACTGATTACCAAGAATGATCTACCATTTGTTTTTGCCATGTGAACCTGGCACACAAATGGAACTTGCAGGAGGTTGCTCTTGGCTGACCATGGATATCAGGGTGGCACATAAGAGAGGAGGCAGTCCAAAGGTATATAGGGCTCAGGTAATTTAGATGTCACAGATGACCCTATGCCAATTAAGCAAAATGTCACATTGCAAAGATGTACCATATTTATCCAAATCCAAGACAATTTGAAATTTAAAGCAACCCCTCCAAAAATAGATTCTATACAAGGAAAATTATAAATTCTAATATAATAAAAGGCTTAGTCTGTCTGTCTGTAATGCTTTTGCCTAACTGCAAAATCCCCTCCATATGCTGCCTCCTCTTGCAGATGCCAGTGCAGTGGCTCCCTTCTTCCCACCTCTAAAGAGGAAAAAAAAAATTAAAAGTGGTGGGGCCAGCTGAGAAAAAGTGGGAGCCCGTCCATTGTAGTGGGTCATACCCAAAATTGGGGGAGGAGGGGGAGCGGGGTCAGAGCAAAACCAGGAGGGAAGGGGGTGAGCAAAGGTCAGACCTAAACCAGAGGGAGGGAGGTGAGGTGGGGCTGGACCCAAATCAGGGGGGAGGGAGGGCAGGTTGGAACTGAATGGGGGGGACAG
>NW_005842734.1:310839-312872 GCF_000455745.1 Alligator sinensis | reverse complement strand
GGGGAGGCAAAGAGGGGGTGGGGTCGGACCTGAAGTGGGGGGGAGGGGTGGAGCGGGGTTGGACCTGAAGTCTGTGGGAGGGGTCAGACCTGAAGTGGGGTGGGGAGTGGAGCTGCACGAGGAATGGTGGGAGGGAGGGGGGGTGTGGGGCTGGATGCGGGCTTCATCCCTGCTGGCCCCCCTTCCCCATCATTCTTGACGGCCAATTTGGTAGTTTCTTATAATTGTCCATGTATAGAAGCTAATTATTAGAAGGCTGTCTAAAATTCATCCCCACAGTGCTGCGACAGGAAAAGCAGAAACAGGGAGGCAGTTGCAGGAGGGGCAGGCATTCTGACCCGGGATACTGCCCCCCCATCCCTATACCTTGCCACCATGCCACTTGTTCTTCCCCATGACTGCTTCCCAACACCTTGCTCCCACTGTGCCTTCCCCCCAGTATCTGCTACACCCTAGAAACATTCCCCCCTTCTGCCCTCCTCCAAGCCACCTACCCTCACCTCACCACATGCTGTGCTCCTAGATGGCTCCGCATTGGATCCTTTACAACTCTGGCTGCAGACTGGGTCCTGCACTACTCCCCGGCTCTGTTCTGATTCAGCTTTAATTCTTATCCAAAACAGCACTTGCCAATTATGCAACTGCCCACTCATTATCTGATCATGTTCCTCTACTGCCTGAAAGAAATATCTCTTTTCCTATTAGACAGTCAAGGAAACAGGTAGACAGAAAGGAAGTGAGTTGCATGAAGTGAGAGAACTGGGAAGAGGAGTGAACAGTCATGAATTTTTGTCCTAATCATGTTAAGACATATCTCCTCTCTGGACGGGATAACAATCAGGAGTCTCAATTACTCCCTTATTCCGCACCTGCTCTACACCTCCCAGGCATTTAAACTGAGAAAAACCCTGAGTCTTCTCACCATATTACCCTCTCTAAACTAGGAAGATCTGATATTATAATAGGCTTTTCCATGTCTTCTAAAAATGTAAGGCCTCATGCACAGGGCAGTCCTAGTGGTGCAGGAATTTTTCTTTTTTGCCATCTTAGTGTTCCCCTCAGTCTCTGGTAGAAATACACATATCAGCTTGAACAGGGTTCAAACACCAAGCAATGCTTTTCCCTGGTAGATGGGGGATATCAGATTTCTGAAAAATTCCAGTAGCAGGAAAGGAGAATAATATATAACAGCCCAAACACTAAAGGTTTTCAGACAGAATCTCCTCTAATCCTTCAGAGACCCTGAAAAAGTCTTGCCAAGGTAAGGACCCAGTGTCTTTAAAGGTAAAGCTGGGGTCTGGGACCTGATCTTTCCCAGCTGGGCCTTGGCTCATTGTGCCAGCCTCCTGTTGTTCTTTGGGTTTGATTAAGATTCTGTTTCACAAACACTTTAAATTTAGCTCTTTATATCTATTCCTCAGATTGAATATGTACTGTACAATATTCATTATGCAGTCTGCCTTTTTTCCCATTCTTTTTGAACAAGGATTTCAGGGCACAGAGGAGTTCCAACAATGTCTCAAGCATGAAATATAAAGCATGAAATAAAAGTATCATAAGTCTCAAACATGAAATATAAAATCCTCAATACTCCCCATCAGGTCTGTGATCAGGGAATGAAGCCTTTGAATGTGGAGACTGCAGCTGCAGAGACCACAATGTGTGGTTAACATGAGACGTGAGCTCCCTCCAGCGGCATCAGACTAGGAAGAAAGTGGTTTCCTTTTTTCAGTCATTTACCCTCAGGTTATTACTTCTAGTAAAAAGCTTGTGACAAACTTGCTAAGTTGGACACTATCAGTCCCATTAACCCTCTCTGCTCTATACATACTTCCTCCAGACAGGAGGAGAGGAGAAACTCTGTGGACAAATTGGGACCCAGGAAGTGTCTTGTACTTTGGATCCAGCAATAGAGTCATGAGAAGCCAAAAGCAGTGATGTAACAGGGCCTCTTCCCCATTGCTGAGTGGAAGGGAGCTTAGGGCCTGCTAGCAAACCCAGCCCCTTGAGCAAACTAAATAGGGAAAGGGGAC
>NW_005842734.1:279891-310808 GCF_000455745.1 Alligator sinensis | reverse complement strand
TAAATAAGATGGCCACCCATGCCAGGTATAACCTATGATTGGCAAGCCTGGGGTAGAAGTAGAGGGTCAGGTGACCCAGGGAGAGGCTCAAAACCTCAGGGCTTGCCCCAAAAAGGGTATTTTGACTATAGGAGCTGAAGGAGGTAGAGCTCCAGTGAGAAGCCTGTCTGGATTGCTTAAAAAAAAGGGCTGTAGGCTACAGAAGGGTGGAAGAGACCCTGTGCTGTGAGTGGTTCGTACTTTGAATTTTCTTTTATGCTACTGGAGGATGAGATACACTGGCAAAGAAACTTGGGCTTGACAAGTCTTATGCTTGGGAGCAGATGCTTATATTTTTGATTTAATATTTGAATCAGAGGACCAGAGTAAGAGTCAGTAAGAGGCAGAGCAAGGCTGTAAGAGGCAGACTGGTGGCCACTGGGGTGTGGCAAGGGCACCAAGCTTGCAATGTTTCTGGGGCCCAGATCCTTGGGGTGTTGAATACAGACAGGAGTCCAAATACATTCAGAGCGAAGATTGTGGCATGTCAGAGGACTGTAGGTCTTATGGCAAAGACTGGGGAGTGCAACTCCCATGCCCACAAGGGGCATGCTTAGGGGCTGAGAGTCTGCAAGGGGCTATAGGACCTGTAGCCTGAGGACCTGGGATCTTGGTGCAGTGGATCTCAGGCAGTGGGACCTAGCCAAATGAAAAGTGATCTGAGGCCAGAAAGAGCCTGGGTTCAGACAAGGACCTACCCCAAAACTCTCATCCATCTCCTGGGAGGGCCCCCTCCCTATGAAAATGACATCAAATCATGGCAGGTGAGATAACTGTGGAGAGAAGGACCCAGAGAGTCAGGAAGCAAGGATGGAGAGTTTAAAGGCTGGTGGTGAGCCAGGTTGGGGACCTTGTCATACCGGGAACAAACATTGTAGTTACAAGTGGGAAGCTGGATGTATACAAAAATAAAACCCAACAGAATGGTGTTCAGAGCAGGTTGCAGCAAAGGCCAGGGATTGGCTGTGCAAGGGTATGTGTAGGATATGCATCCAGGAGAAGTTTGCATGGAACTTATGTAAAAAAAAGCAGAGTCTGGACAGAGGTTGGTGTACATGGACCCAATGAGAGACAGCATGAACTCACTCTGGACCTGAAAACTGTAGGACCCTATTTGTGTTTTAGAGAACACTCAATTGTAGAGGGTACCACAGATACCAGGCTCAAAGACATCTAACCCTCAGCTGGATTGTTTCTATGAGGTCAAACTAGAATTGTTTTTACTGTGAGATGCAGTTATTTAAGTCACTATATTTGTGTTTTTATGCCTTCCTCTTTATGCCAGGCCAAGTGTCTAAGTGCTTCTTGGACATATTCACAATAGCAATTACAGGGCCTAGCAGATGATATGTCTTCAGTATTCGCCTCTGGTTCAAGTGGTTTGTAACCATTACCGTAGGAACTTAAGTTGCCACAGCCCTGGAGATCCATAACAGTTATACCCTGTATGATTGTACAGATCACAAATACCTTGTTTTTAATGAATTGGTGGTGGCTTGGAGTCTGACCACTGCCACTGCAACCCCAATTCTTGGTCAGTGGAGATCTCTTTGCCACCAGCAGCTCATCCTAGGAAGAGATCTGCCCTTTGGAACAACCAGCGCTTTGCAGGCAACACTGTATGTTTGCTCTTCAAAGCTGATCTACTACACCTCAGCCTTCCTCTTCTACTGTTTTCAGCATATCAACCATCACTGGAGTGGGGTAGGATTAAAGGTCGGTAAATAAATAGCAATTAAAATTGCTATTAATGGACACAGAACTACATCATGCCATGGCTTTGTCTCCTCTAATTCAGCTTTCAGGACCCAGGGCCCTCATCTTTGAATAGGAGCTTACTTTCCCTTCCTTATCTGCCCTGAAATTAATTAGTTTCAGAGGAAATATCTATCCCTCAGGTCTTAAAATTAGAGTGTCTCTGCAGACCTAATTTTCTGCTAGAGTCCTGAAGTAAGTCTACATTGGAAGTGATCTGGACACCAAAGAAAGTGCTCCTTGGGATGCTGAAGGGGAGAAGGCCACCACCATGACAAAGATGAAGATGGCTAGATGATGCAGTGTCATACCTACAGAAATTAAATGTGGACAGGAGATGGGAATGGATAAAGACAGTGGAAGCAGTGAAGGGCCTCAAGGGCTATAGTATTAAATTACTACTACTGATGTTCAACAATCCATGGGACCTATTTTTATACCATTTTCTCACAAGTGCAGTGGGTACAATTCCCCAGCTAGGTAACTTGACTGAAAGCCCATCCCAGACACAGGTACAGCCCCAGTAGTTGGAGACCATGAGTGCCTATACACAAGCAGGGAAGCTGCTCCAATGCACTGTAATTCCAGTGAATCAGAGCAGAATTGATTAATAGAGTCCATTGGAGCATGGTAATTGTCGCATTCCAGCAGCTTCCCACATCTCATGCATCAGTGTCCCCACATTTCAAAATGGTCGTGCAGGAGCTTTAACTGGAGCTTTAGATAAGCTTTAGAACAAGTGCCCCACTGACATTTTGCAGTGCAGGGATGCTGGTACATGAGGCACTGCAGCTCTCAGAGCCTCTCTAGATAGTGTCCCCCTCCTTCCCCTACACTTGCAGAGCATATTTATAAACGTGTCGTAATAGTAGAATGGGTGGAACTTATGAAATGCTGTATTTTAGGATTGTCTACTTTGCAGGCCTATACCCAGCTCTCCTCTAATTATGCCCACTAACCCTGGCTTGCACCCCCAAAAATCACTACAATTGTCATAAAATTCAGAAACTATTTCCATTTTAGAGTACTTAAAAAGTAGATTCTTGAACAGTTTTTTCAACCTGAACATTATCAGGGATGGTGCTCTATAGAATTTGAAAGTGCCCATATACCCAGGACAGCATGACCTTTCATGGCTCATTAAGGTCATGTGTCTACATGTGCACACCCTTAATGAGCCTTAAAAATGGCAATTTAAGGTTATGTGAGCCTAAATTTAATATTTCCATTAAACAGGTATCAAATTTAGATGTGAAATAGCTAAGTCACATTAGTACATGTGTAGACACACTAATGCACATTAACACAACACGTTAATGTGCATTAACACATCTTCACATGTGCTAATGCAACTTAGTTATTTGTGTCTACATTTAATGTGCCTTAATGCACATTAGCACATTCACATGTAAATGTATGCCCAAATTGTCTTAATGCACCTTAAGCAAAGGTACAATAAGTTTAAGCACATGTAAATACACATGTAGACATGCCCCCTGGCTCCACTTGGCTCCTAAAAGATACCTTGGCTGGGATTCCTTCCTAACACTGTTGCAGAAATTTGGCACAGGGTGCTAACAGCCTCTTATCTCCACCCTATGTCCTCTAGATCTATCAACCTCAGTGCACCCAGATCCCAGGATGCAGCCACATTTTTCCTTTGGGATTAAAAGGAGCTGGATATGAATCTGAGAGCTCTCCACTGACCAGCTAGAGAATAGGAAAGTCAGCCTTGCTTCATCTTTTAAAATTGTTCCTTCCCTTTCGGCTCTGCCAGTGATGTGGAAAAAGTAGCAGTCCCTCTGTGATATGGCTTGATTTGGTTCTGTTTCTTAGCTGTCACAAGGTATTGGCTACCTAAGTATCTGCTTCCACTCATAGTGTGCCACAGCCAGAACTGTCACTGTGGTCATTACCTGAGATGGGAAGAAGGAAGAGCTCCACCATCACATTCTGTCTGGCCCTCAAGCTTCTCATAAACAGGAAGGTGAAGAATGGAGACCGTTATTGGGTTGACAGTGAATCCAGGGCAGAAACTTCTGAGATGTTTCTAGAAAAAGGACTCTGGGTCAGTGTTGGGCCCTTCTTGGCCAGGACAGCATGATCACTGTTGAATAATTAAGTCATTCCTTTTCCTTGTCTTTCACAGGGTTATATTAGTATCTTGGGACTGCACCAGTGAAATTATCTGTTCCTGTTGAAACAATTCATAGGACCATAGGAAATTTAAGGCTGGAAAGGGTGAGGCATCTAGTCCAGACCTCAGCTCAAGCTAGGATCATCCCTACTAAACCATCCCAGCCAAGTGTCTGTCTAACCTGCTCTTGAAAATTTCCAAGGATAGAGATGCCACAACCTCTTTAGGTAGCCTGTTCCAATGCCTGACCAACCTCATAGTCAGAAAGTTCTTCCTAATCTCCAATCCAAATTTCTGCTGCTCCAGTGTGAGGTGATTGTTCCTAGTCCTGTTACTTAGGACCATAGGACATAGTCTGTTTCCCTTCAGGTATCTGTAGGCTTATCAAATACCACCTCAGGCTTCCTTTCTTCAAACTAAATAATCCTAGTTTTTTCAGCCTTTCCTCATAAATCATGGAATACACATGTGTAATAATTTTTGATGCTTTCTGCTTAACTCTTTCTAATCTATCCAGGTTTTTCTTGAAATGCGGGGCCCAAAACTGAACATAGGACTACAGTGGATGAACCACTTCCTTGATTTGCAGGAGGCACTACTGTTTACACAAGCCAGGATGCTGTTGGCTTTTTTGCAATGAGAGCACACTGTCAGCTCATACTCAGTTCAAGGTCCACTGGAACCCCCAAGTCCTTCTCTATGGCAGTACAGCCTAGACAATCATTCCCCAGTCTGTATTTCTGCATGCAGTTATTCTTCCCCAAGTCCAGGACTTCACATTAGTTATTCTTGAATTTCACCTGATTGATTGTACACAATTCCTCAGGTTTATGCAGGTCATTCAGGATCCTAGCACTACCCTTATAGGGTTTGCACCCTCACCTGACTTTGCATCATCTGCAAATTTGCTAAGCATACACTTGATGCCATCATTCAAATTATTAATGAAAATGTTAAATAATACCAGATCCACAACAGGTGCCTGTGGAATCCCTTGTTATATCTTCCCATCTAGACATTGAACCATACTCGTTATGTATCCACTTAACAGTATATCCGTCTAATCTGTATTTTCACAATTATTAATGACAGTGCATGGCATTGTTTTGCTGTTGAGATAATAATAAGAGAAGGCCTTCTATGCTGCTGGTTCCTCCCTGTGTGGGACTTGGGGAAGAATATGCTGATATGAGTGGACACCAAAGGTGACAGATCACATTCCTTGTTACTATAGGAAAAAACCAAGAAAAGGAAGGCCCCACTTCCAGTAACACATGTTGAATTGTAATTTCCCTTTCCCTTTTTTATTTCTAGCCTTCTACTTCATGTTGTTTGCATGAGCCAATTTCAAATGGAGCACAGCAGTATACTACACAAGGGGTGGGGGAAGATGGGACACTGCAAGGCTTTGTCTCTGAGTTGGCTAGTACTATAGTCATCTACACCTCGGTTGCCTCAGTATGGCCATAGAAGCAGAGTCTTGGCAGTTATTTATGCATCTGTCTGTGCTGTTGCACTGCAGTCTGTCAAGGGCTATATATGTTGTATCTAGCCTACCTTTTCCTTATTATACGTGAGTGTTTATAATTGGGGCTATGTGAAAAGTGGCTGGTGTTCACAGATGCATGAAGCTTTGAAATGATACAGATGGAATCTAACACAGAGATCCCAAGATAGTGCTTCAGGCATGAAATATAAACTCTCTGATATTCCCTTTTTGGTTTGTGATCTGGAGATTATGCCCCTGAATGTTCAGACTGCAGCTGCAGAAACCACACTCCATGGCATCATGTCAGCATGAGACTTGAGCTCCCTCCAGCAGGGCCGGATCCAGGAAGAAAGTGGTTTCCCTCCCTTCAGTTATCCCCCGCGATGCTCCCCACCCCCAAGCCCCAGCAGCTGTATCACATATAGTTTACTTAACACCTGTGATTAACCTGCTAAATTGCACACTACCAGGGACTCAAAGCATGGTGTGAACTAATGATAGCCTTCTAGTTCCTCTCTGCTTTGACCAGACTGGACTGTAAAGAGCACTGACAGCACCAGCCCAGAAGAAATCTAACCTGTATCAGGGTCCACAGGGGTCCATTCTAGACCTGCCATCTTGATGCAAAGCAATTGTTTAAGATGCTGGATCAAGGATATTTGCCCTCTTGTCCTTTCATGTCAGTCCCCCCAAAAATGCCTCTTTCCATTCAACAAAGGGTCTGAAAAGCTATTGCACACAACTATGCTAACAGATAGAGAGGGGCTAGCAGCTGAAAATTTTGAGACTCACTGTGGTCACCCTGCAGATAACCTTAGGGCTTTGTATGCAGTAGCCTTCTGTAGGCAGCCAACAAAAGTGCACACTGAATAAACTATGAATCAGATAAATCACTCATACTGAGCAGGGAGCAGCCCCATGCCCTTTCACCTTGCCCCAGGAATCACACCTCTGCATGACCAACTTTTGCAGCTGCAGCCCTATGTGTGCTCCCCAAAGCTAACCTAGCACGTTCCTGCCACTGTTTGTTCAGGAGCTTCTCCGTGTACTTCAATGGCATCCCAGTGGGGTTGACATCAAGATTCCCATGGCCTGCTCCAGTTACTGCTCTGGTGCATTTCACAGCCCATATGGCATGACAGTAACATGTCATAAGCTCCATCTTTGGGAGAGTTAGTCACACAGTCAGATACTTTCCTCATCTTTCTAATAACCTCCCCCCCAGCCCCTTACACTAAGAAGAATCACTTTTAATACCTCCAGCACAATAACATTATGGCACATGAAGTAAAATTACACATGTAGAATTACACATGAATTAGAATTACACATTACACTGTGTCAGCATCTATTATCAGAAACAGAGCCTTTCAATGCCCTATCAGGACTACAAGGACATGTCCAGGGACTTCTATGACTCCTGCAGTTGCCTACTCATCAACCTCTGCCTCTCACTGTCTCCAGGAACTGGTGACCTGGGGCTTGCTTCATAAGCTGGGCATGTTCTGTTCTGATCGTAAGATTAGTCTAGTCTTCTCCAAGTCCCATGGCCCCTGGGAAAATACTCCCTGTCATTCCACACCAGTAATTTAACTAAGTGAGCATTTCTGAAATACAATGTCTGTATTTTAGGCCATACAGCAGCCACAAATAACTCTATGGCAATTTTACAAATGTCACAGTGCAGAGATGTGTTGTTAACTGTCAATGGTAAATCACAAGAATCAGTCAGGATTTTTGTCCCCAGTGCATTCAACCATCCTCTGTCTGAGTCCAGAAGGCTTTAAAACTCATTACACAAGCAGTTATTCCTTCTTCCAGGAGTCAGAAAATTGCCCTTATTCCCCCACTGGGCAGATAGTAAAATTGAGGTACAGAACATGGAACAAACCTGCCAAAGGGAGTGAAGGGCCAGAGAGAAGCCAAGAGCCATAAATCCTCCCCTAACCAAGAGACAACCACTCTCTCACTGGAATGGGTGGAATCCAGGAGCCTGATTCAAGTTCCTGCTCCACACATCCCATCTTTTCCACAACCTTCCTCTTCCATCCGCAACAGACTGGAAATGGTTGTTTTTTTGTAGACTTTGGCACTTCATATGAGCATGGCTTGTGGTTTGTCCCAACTCCCTTAGAGATGCTCTGGAATGGATCCCCACTGCTGCCCAGTTTACAGGTGGAGAGACTGCAGCTAGAGAATTGTAGAGAGATTGTTGAAGGTCAAAATGCTATTCCCTTTTAGAGATCAGAAAGCAACTCAGGAATCCTGATTTCCCTTCACAGATTCTTCCCAGCTGCCAGAAGGACCAAAAATATCAACACAAGTACTATTATAGACATGAGATGCTCAAACAAAATGTCTGCAAATGAGCTGCAGATCTGGTATTGATCATAGAAATTATTCATCAAGTATTTTAGAACAAGTAGCAAGTCAAAATAACTGTGAAATGCCCATGGACAGCTTATGTGGATACAGTGCCAAATCCATAAAATACATTGGGTTAGGAATTATTTGCTTGGGCTCAAAAGGGAACAGAGAAGCTCTGAGTCTCCTCCCTGGCACCTCAACACTCACCCCAAACAGTATGGAGAATCACCAGAGCTGAAAGCAAACAATGATCAGCAGGTATCAGAAAGGCTGGTGCTCTCCTCACAGGCGATCATTGTGAGACTATAAGCCAAGCCCTTTTGTATGTGGAGACTGTCAATCCAGAGAACTAAAAATCAGCTGGGTCCCACCCCTGAAATTAGAGAAACAGAGGAAAGGAAGAGAAAGAGGGAGAGAATGAGGGAAAGAAGGAAGGAGGGCAAAAAGAATCTGAAGTCACTAGTAGTTCTAAAGGGAAGAATCTTCACTGGAACATTTTTTCTGCCATCTTAGCTTGTGTTTCCTGTGCCTAGAGTTCAGCAGGAGGTAGGCAGATCAGAGCAGACAATCTCCAAGCCTCTAGTGAAGCTATTACCTGATAAACTGGAGAGGTGCATTTTCTACAGAATGTACCAGCAGGAAGGGGAATGCCCTGCAGAGGCCCCTCTCTAATGCTCAGGTGCATGAGCCTGAATTCAGCCTAATCCTCAAAGGAGGCCTTGAGAGAGGGACTTGCTGGGGCTAAGCCTCTGGGACTCAAGGGTTGCCCTCTTGCCCTGAACCCTGTTCTGCAGGATTGAAGTCAGGCTGTCTGTGAGGTCACAGCCTATTATCACCTCTGTCCAATCAATTGAAGTCTTGCAAAAGGCCCCAGTGATGTCACTGCCACATCCTCCCCACTCCTGAAGGACTGCTGTCCTGCCTTATGTCAGATCCTTTGGTGTGTTACCGTAGTACTGAGTATAGCACTGATTTCAAATACCTTCATAATTACTGGACCTCAGGTGCAGATAGGGATGTTCCTTAAGCAACTAGTCCTGGACATTCAGCCTCTCCTAATACTACTATAAAAAATATAATATGTGTCTATCACAGAAAATTGATGTCATGTTTTACCCATTCTAAACTACCTCTCATTGCACCCCTAAAAGTGCTTAGATCTATGGGAAGATGCAGACTCAAGGAAACATCTCAGTTCTGTGGCCTTTTTCAAAACACTTGTAGCAAACTTCAACTGAGATATTTCCCTATCATCTGCTTTAGAAATATTAATCAGTGTGCAAATGACATTAGTCATTAGTGTAGGGATACAGCTGGGCACCTGGGACACAGGGGCAGTTGTGACTTTCGTTTGCTACATGATTGGAATTGTGATCGCATGGCCACTGCTTTGGAAGGGTCATAGAATTTCACAGGTGGGAAAAATCTTGATGAGTCTCCTTGATGTGTGCTTGGTGTGGGTGGGAATGGCTTTGTCTTGGGAATGGCCGCTCATACTTGGAGCATCCCCTCTAAGTAGCAATGCCCTGTGTCAAATGGCCTGCCTCATGGAGAAAGCACCCTGCCATGAGGTGTGAGCCCAGTTTGGAAATCTTTAGCAAAGGACAGCCCCAGGCAATTGTCCCTTCTACCCCTATACATCTATAATCCTGCTATTGGATATGATGCCCCTGGTCACCAGGCTTAGTTAGTTAGACATTCTGTTTTCACTTTCACCTAATGCCAGCTATAGTTCTTTATATTCATCCACAAATCCCTCCACCAATTTGTATTTTGCAAATCAGTGAGTCTGATGAACTGGCGATTTGTTGCAGACATCTGGCCTGTATGGATAAGCTGTCCAAAGACTCCATCTCTTGAGCTCAAGTAGAGCAAGCTGTTGCAGGTGCACATGGGAACAGGGAACCATTCTTTCACTGACTTTTTGATTGGGGCATCTAGGGTGGAGAGGATGGTTATTTTGATGTCAGAATGGTCAGTGTGGTAGATTATTCTGAGAAGGGCATATATATCCTGTGCGTCTGCATGTGCCCTTAAAACGAGGTAAGGAAAATAACATCACATTACTTGCCATAATTAAGGCACATTAAGGATGGCTGTACACGTGCTTGTCCTTAATGCAACCTAAATATGGTGACTTAAGGTGATCTAGGATGAAATCTGATATCTACATAAAGCAGGTGTCAATTTTATGCCTGATTAGTTAAAGTGCCATAAGCCACGTGTAGACGTGGTGCAGTGCTTTAACATTATATTGGGTGCACTGGCTGCAACCAAGCCTGCCGGGCCTCACACTGCCACCAGGAAGTAAAAAAGTGGTTGGTGCTCTGTAGTCTTCTCTCCCTTGCCCCGCACCTGTACCTTCGGGTGGATTTGCTGGTCAGTCAACGCAGCCCCTGAAGCAGTGGCACGCCTCACTGCCCACTGGGGATTCAGGTGTCCTTAGAAGCTGGCACAGTGGCTGCCACATGACATAAGGCTGGGGCTGCATCTGACTCCGGTGGGTGCGACTCCAGCACCAGGAGCCCCTTTTCCCCCACCCACTCTGAGCCCAATGTGTTGCGGCTGAGACTAGCAGAGCCCCGAGCTACAACAAGAATCCTGGGCAGGCAGCGAGGCATCCCGCTGCTGCAGGGGCTGCATTGCCTGGCAAGGAAACCTGCTCTAAGACACAGGCGTGGGACAAGGGAGACATAGCAGCAAAAGCACTGCTTTGTACTTCCTGCCAGCAGCGCCCCACTTGGAGGGCTGGCTGCAGCTTCTCTCCTTAGAGCCTGGGAATGCGGAGAGCTGTCCCAGGTGCTGACCAGAAAAGGCTGCAAAAGCCTTCGCCCAGTATGCTGCATTCAGGTGCCTTAAGACGCCGCCTGAATTTGCCTTAATGTGCCTTAGGCTAAGGTGCATTAAGGTTAGGAGTACTTAAATTTATGTGTAGACATGCCCATTGAGTACCTCAAAATTTTGGATGCTTAAGTTTTAATAAGGCTCTACTGATGCTCTGAAACCAATAATCCAGGATTTATTTATTTATTTATTTTGCAAGCACCTGTTTAGGTATCCTGATTCAAGGGTCTTCTCTCAGCCTCAGTCTAAACTAAGTAAGCAGAGGGACTCATGCTGAGATCTTTTGTTCCAGGCTCTATGGTTGTTGACTTTGTAGGAGTCATGGTTTGGTTTATATACAAACCATGATTTTTTTTTTAATTTAATTTTTTTTTGCTTTTGGCCTTAGGCTGAAGAGGTTGCAGAAGGATTTGACAATATTGATGGTAAGGTTCATGCCCTTCCAAGAGTCAATGAGCAGTATCAGATCATTTATGAACTTTTTGTCACCATATGAGTATCTGCTCCCTTCAGTTTCAAGTTTGGAAATTAGTGGGCCCATTGCTAGGTGAAAAACAAGAAGTAAGATCAGGTCTCCTTGCTTGACCCCTATGCTGGTGGCCTGAAAGATCCTTGCCAGTTTTGAGACTGGTACTGACATTTCTCTGAATCTTTGCAAATGTTGATGATGCATTTGGATAGCCTTTTGCTCTTCCGTAACTAAGAGATGGGGTCAGGGAATATGAAAACAAATGCTTTTGCTATGTCTATGAAGACAGACACTAATGGCTAATGATCTCTTTTAGTTTGTTCAGTTATAAGTTGCAGGGTCTAGAGGTTCTCAGAGCAACCTGGATCTTCAATAGATCCTTTCTGATATGAATTAATAGGGCATGACTTGGCTAGGCTGCTGGTCAGGATTCAAGAAAATAATCACAGCATGATGGAGTCTACCTTGATTAGTCTTCAGTTTCTGATGTCTTCCACTTTTTTGCAGTCTTTTCTCTTTGGTAGAAGGCTGGAATGGTTTTCTTTAAATCCATCTGGAATTGTGCATGTCATGAGCAATAGACTGAATATCTTGGCAATGTATTTCCTCTCAGGGTCAGCTAGATACAGATCTTTGAGTATGACTCTGACAGGTCTGAGGGTGGCTTTTCCTGTCATCTGTGATGTTCTTGTATGTCTCTCTGAGCACAGAAATGTACCAGGCCATAGGATAGGATTTTGGTTTCTCTTTTGTCTTTTTCCTAATAGGTGTTTAAATACTTAATCAGGTGGAGTGTTGCATTAAAGCTAGAGTTTACTCTGGTGCAGGTGAGGGTGCGACCCACCCCATCTAGCCAAGACTATCCCCATGGCACTCCACAAGTGGTTGAGCCCCACCTGTTCCCGCCTCAGGTTGCCCATGCCATGCTCCCACCTGCATCCACCCTGCACCCACTGATGACACTGCCCCAGCTCTGGCCTGTATGCACAGTGCTGCTGCAGCAGCTGTCTGGGTACAGCTCAGCTCCCTATGCCTCCAGACCTCCTCCTCTTGCCATTACTGTGCTGCTCCAGGTAGAGGGGAAGCTGCGAGGAAGCTTCTAACCCAGAATGCAGGTCTCCAACTCTAGCTCCTGGTGACCTTCCCACTCTGCCTGCCCAGCATGATAAGCATCCCTCTGTGGCCAGCCAAGTGGGTGGAAGGCAGCCAGAAGTTGGAGGTGGAACCCTTTATGCTGGGCAGCAGCTGTCCCACTTCAGCCTGGAGGGATGCAACAGGAAGAGGGGGAGGAGGAGCCCCTGGATACAGGTGAAACCAAGCAGTACCCTGGCAGCTGCAGCAGAAGCACTGTGCATGCTGGTTGCGGCTGGGGTGATACAATCAGCATGTGCAGGGTGTGTGTGGGTGGAAGTGTATTTCAGGCTACCCCAGGTGGGAATGTGTGTGACTGTGCCCCAAGTGGAGCACCACTGGGGCAGCTTCAGGCTAGATACAGTCAACTGGTGGGCCAGATACAGCTCCTGGGCTATATTTTTTCTGCCCCTGTTGTGGGCCCTGGGTGACTTTGAGTGAAGTATGAATTTTTAATGTTTGTCTCCACTTCTGTAATGGCCCCAAAATTCCTGACAGACTTTTTGCTTACACTCAATATCAGTTTTATTAGCCCAAGATTTTGTTGTTGTTGTTGTTGCTGGTTTGCTTCCTGGTTTTGGTTTTAAGCAGATTTTAAATCTGTTGTTTATGGACAAGTTTAAACAAGGGGAACCATTTTTCAGCCTGACCAGCAGCTTTTTGGGCTTCCTTCTTTCACTCAATTTTGGGCTGGCTTTCCTTGATTTATTCTATAAATGTATTTTGTATGTGTCTGCCTCTTCTGTTGGAGGAGACCACATTTTGTGCTGATGTCACAGGAACAATCTCTTGCTGGAATTTGTGGTTATTTGCAATTCATGATGGGATGGATACAAAATGCTATGATGGTCATCTCATGTGCAGTACATTATAACATGTTCTTTCTGATGCTGTAGTTTTACTTTTGATACTTTACAAGATCAGGTCCCTTCTGTATGTGTCCATTACCCTCTGGATATGTTGAGTTATTGCTGGGGAGTTTTCACCATGGTTGGTTCTTTAACATCGTGTTTAAGTGCTGTCGTCTCAGTAGCTGGTGTTACAGGATTCACCACTTTAGGGACTTCTGCCTCAGGAGTGATTGCTTCATGGACCGCTGCTTTGTGGATCATTGCCTCCTGGGTGATTATTGTTGGGATCATTGCTGGAGTTGCCATAGGTGTTGTGCTGATGTTGTTTCCTCCTTCTTGTACCTTGTGTTGTCGAATACCATTATTTGAATTGATACTATAAGTGTGTCTAAGCTTAGGTTGGTATTCATCCATAGGAAAATGTATTTTGCCTGTTCCCTCCCATCTCTTTTCTCCAGGTCCTCTTTTTAGGTAGCCACAGACAGGAGTTTCATCTGAATTCCCTTTGGAGGGAGAATTCGTTGTGTGCCAGGTGTACTCCCAAACAAATCCATCACTGTTGCTGTATTTTTATGAATCAAGCAATGGACTCAGATGATGCTCTTAGAAGGCAACTTCATGAATGTTTTTCACTTTGCATACTATTGGCTGAATGGTAAATGCAGGGCAATAGGGTAGGGGGTAACTGTGATAAGCACACCAATAGTTGTACTGCAGCTCCAGTTGGTTTGCCCCTATGTTGCCATCCAGTAGGAACCATGAGGAAGTCAGGGTTCCAGGATAGTTATGAGCTGTAACAATGTACTGAAGTCTTGAGGGTAAAGCCAGTATCTTTTATTATACCAACTAAGATAGCTGGAAAAATTATTCTTTGCAAGCTTTTGGGTAAAAACACCCTTTTTAGGCTAAGGAAGTGTCTGCAGTTGGTCTGTGCTCTTCCTGGATGGAACAGAATAGATGTCAGAGGCCAGTATAGGAGAGTGCCAGTTAGTGAAAATGCAAATTGAGGCAGTCAGTGGGTGAGAAACAGGTTGGTGGGGAGGTGGAGGGTAGAAGGGGAATGTATACTTGGTGTTGAGCTGTAGCTGGTAAATAGTAGAGAGGTTACCTGGCATATCAGATGTTAGGCAAGTTATAATGTGCCTTAAATCCAATGTCTATACTTTGACCATGCTTTTTTTGTATCCAGTATGTTGATGAAGTGAAGTTTGTAGTCTCCTCTGTGAAAGGTGTTGTGTAAATTCACTTTGAGGATTAAAACTTGGAGATTGGAAAGGGAGCGGTTTTCTTGTGAGAAATTGTGCCCCCATAGGTAATTGAGGATGCTTGTCCTGGATAGATTTTTGGTATGCCTTCATTCTGGTATGCAGTTGTTGTTTGATTTCTCCTACATATTTTCCATCAGACATTTAGTGCATTACATGAAAGATATTACATTTCTGGAGGTGCAGGTGTAAGTTCCAGGAATGTCGATGATTCTTTTGTGGGGTGTAGTTATTGTGGGGGTGGTGGAGCTATGTTGGCAGGTTTTACATTTTTTTGTCATATTGGCCTCTGGCTTTTATTCTGTTCCATCCAGGAAGAGGACTGATCAACTGCAGATTCTTCCTCAGCCTCAAGAAGGGAGCTTGTACCCAAAAGCTTGCAATTTTTTTTCCAACTATTTGAGTTGGTCTAATAAGAGATATTGGATTTACCCAAAGAACCTTGTCTGCCTATGTCCTTAGACTAACATGGATACAACCTATACCCCTGAAACTGAAGTCTTGAGAGATTCATAGTTATTTCCACCATTTTTCTGTACGTTGTTGAATTTCTTCCCTTTGACTTTCATGGGGATTTAGCAACTTATGAACCCTTGTGGAGAACATTTTACTGGGTTACTTGGGTTGCTTTCCCAGGCAACCCATCCTATCCAGTTTTGTCTGCTTTGGTTGCAATGTCATGATTAACAAGAATTCCATTAGAATGGCAAATATCTTTAACAGGGCCCTATAATACTGGTTGGGTGTGTTGCTGGTCCAGTGGTATTGCCTTTTTCTTGAATAGAAAAGATGTTTATTATATGTATGGCATACAGCATAGCTTTCTGACTAAACAGTCTGACAACTTTTCCTTGTCTGGATGTCAGAATGCCAAGGGCACAAAAGATTTTATAGTTATCCTTGAACCATTTTGTTCTGATCACAAAGAGGAAACCAAAGTATGCAATGGATATTGCTCCCATTAGATGTTTGACTTGCAGTGTGAAGTTTTGATACTTCCAGGGTTTTTTCTGCAGCCATATGAGTGGGTGGACATTGGTACACAGTGTGACTGCAACTAAGGGCTGCCTCTCTGAAATATCTCTGTGATGTTCAACAGCATATGCTTAACATTACAGTTTAATCCAGTGGCTAAATTCATTCTTCCTCTAATTTCATGGAGTTTGATAATTGACGTTAGTGGCAAGCATCTCCCATTTATTTAACGTGTCTAAACTATCCCCCCATAGGATGAGTGCTTCTATTCATCTCCAATTTCTCTTTCTAACACAATGTGACTAATTGTTACATCCAAGGTTCTGGCAATTCTTTATAACCTTCAGACCTGAATGGAGAAGATGGGGCTGGAGTGTCTCAACATTGCTAGGCCTTAGTTCCTTGAGCTTGAGTACAGTAGGGTGTTTCATGTGCTGGCGGGTAGATGGAACCATTGTCTTGCTGGCTTTCAAAATTTGTTGTTCAGGGTAAAGAGGGTAATTCTTGTGGTATCCACATGGTCTATAGGTATATTAATCTGGGTAGTGCAGTTAAAGTTTCTGGAATGGCTTTATTGAGGCTCTGCTGGTCCATTTTTCTGAATTTATATGGTTTAGATGTTCAGATCCATGCATCCATTAACAGCCTCAGATACTTTTTTGATTTGCTTATAGTATCTGCACTCAATCTTTTAGCCCCATGAACCAGATAAGTGGCATGTCACCAGTCCATTGACCAGACTGGAACTGCCAGGATTGGAAAGTACATTGCTTCCATTGGAACCTGTGATGTCCTGATTTGCTTTATAGGAATTTTGGCTATGCTAGGCCATAGTTATGCTAAAGCACTGCCAGGGACCCTTGGGAGTAACAGGCTTCATGGACCTCTGGGTGACCTGGTAAAAGATGCAGTAAGTGAAAACACTAATTCAAAGTAAGAAACAATAGTTAAATAAGTTGGGGAGTGACAAGTTAGAACTCAGTGAAGTAGAGACAGCACAAGGCAAGTTTTACCCAGAAGTCTGAAATAATCAAATTCAGTAAGGGAGAGAGCTAAAAAAGCCCAAACTCAGCAAACAGTGGGTTCTAGATACCCAAACTTGGAAGTGGGGAGCTGCAGTTGGCATGGAATAAACAGCAGGTATCTGGACTTGGCCAAGAGACAAGTACATCTGCACACGCATTTTATCCAGTCTCAGTTTACTCTGGAGGACAGAGTAACAACTGTCTCTGACCAAAACAGTTCTCAGCCCCTGCCCTCCACACCAGGCAGGGGCTGAGAATCTTGTTCCCTGCTCAGCTCCTCAAGTGCAGAGCTCAGCATGGAACAAGCTCCCTGGGCCTGTCACCCCTCCCCCTCTCCTTCCCCACTGCCCAACTCCACACTCAAGGAGCTTGGCAGGCAGGGAACAGTCTCCCCTAGAGCTCCCAGTGCAAGCTCTGTAACTGCAGGGCTTGGGCTGAGAGATGCTTATCTCCCAGAGCCAGCTTTGCAACCATGGGGCTCGTACTGGAAGACCCTTAACAAGATATTGAAAAAAAAAATGATGTCCTTTAAAGAAAACAGGAAGGTACACAAGAGTCACAGAGATGGACATAAGAACCTAGAAGAGAGAAAAAGAAAAATATAGAAAAGGGTATCTTTACATTGGGCACATCTACATGTGCAGTTAATATTACTTAGACTTACTGGGCACTTCTACAAGAGAGACAACATCACCACAGCAATGAGCTACTATGCCATAGCTTATTGATATGGCGACATAGTGTCACTGGGCACGAACTGTGATTGCAACACTACTGCTTAGTAGTAATGAGCCACTGCACAGTACCTAATTAGAGCTAAAAATAACTGTATAGCAACAGGACTGTGCAGTAACAGCTGTTACTGCACAAATATTTAGTACTTAAACAAATACTGAATGCCTGTGCAGTAACAACTCCACTGTCCATCACTCATATAGATGTGGCCACTGTGCAGTAAGTTACTGTGCAGTAAGTCAGCCCTGGGGACACATCTACACATGCACCCTATGGGCATGTCTACATATGCATTTGATCTGGGATCAATTTACTTGCTAGAAAAATACTCATGAGTAAATGCTCCTGTGCATGTGCCTACACATGGAGGAATGTGGGAGAAAATTTACTGCTAATGCCAGAAAAATGCTTCTACTTCCTGGGGCCCAGAAATGGGCCCCTGCCACACCCAGGGGAACTCTAGCCCTCCCCCCACCCCAGGTTCTAGTCCAGAGGCTGGCAGGGAGCACTGAGCCAAGAGACAGCAGTCTCCTGGTCAGGGCTCGGACATTGCTCCCTGCCTGCTGCCAGGGTAGGAACAATGACCTGCTGCCCTGGCATTGAGGAGCTCCAGGCCCTGGGTCTGCCCTGGCATTGAGGAGCTCCTGGCCCTGGCTCTCTGATCAGGGGCAGATGACTTGGAAAGAGCTGCAAGGGAGGGGCAGATTCCAGCTCCCTGCCCCATCCACTGGTAAGGCAGCTAGCTCACTGCTAGTTGTCCCACCAGCGGATTGGGGTGTTGCCCTGTGGGATGGAGCCAATGTTCAGGTTCTCAATATTGTGCTGTTAGACAGGAGGGCATGGTGAACAAATTGCATATACACACACAACAACAAACAATAGGGCACGCACACACACCCTAGGTGCATATACCTCCACCAGGGATGTACACACACACTACCAACTCAGGCACATACACATCCAAAATTACCAGCCTAGGCACATGCACACCTATCACCAATTCAAGCACCTACACACTATACACACCAAAAGTTAGACAAAAATCAATTGTCAATACCCGCACACCCAGTACACATACACGAATCACTAATTCATATATAACACACACACTGACATATCTATCTAGATGGATATGTATATTCACTAGTTCACACACATACCACCCAACTACACATACACACAGGTGAGTTCCTAACTTGGATGCTATAGTATGTATGCGTGTGTTTGGGGTACTTGACCTACCTAGGGGAAGGTTAAGGTGAGAGAGTGAAAGTGTAAGGAATGAAAGTTGCTGGGAGTGAAAGTGCTGGAATCGGGATTAGAACTGGTAGACTAGAGAGAAACTGGCTGAGGAACTGAGGCTTGGGGTTACTTTAGGTTATTTGATGTTAATTGATTAAAGGACAATGCCAAAAGCCTGCAGAGCAGGGGAGCCATGCCAGATAGGAACCAACACACAGGCTGGGACTAGAGCTGGAGCTGCAGGGGAGCCAAAAGGTAGGTGAGGAGAGGGAAACTGGGACTGGGGGGAACTGGAGGGCTAAGGGGGAACTGGAAGCTGGCTCAGGGAACTGTAGGTGCTGGAGAGGGACTCCAGGGAAGCTCAAGAAACTATGAGGGAGGGGCTGCTGGTGCCAGGAGCTGAAGAAAGGGATGCAGCTGTTGAAGACTGCAGATCCTGGAGAGGGGACTCTGGGCAGATCAGTAAGCTGGGAGGAGGGGCTCTGAGTGCCGGGAGCCAGACAAGGGCTCTGGCTGCCGGCGGGGACTGCGGGGGCTCCAGGGGGCAGCTGGAGAGGCTGCAGGGAGTCGCGACAGGTGCTGCGAGCCAGAGAAGGGCTCTGGGCAGATCTGTAAGCGGGGAGGGGGGGCTCCGGGTGGCAGAGACAGAAAGCTAGGAACAGAGAGAGATTGCAGAGGCAGCAGAGCATGTCCATGGGATGCCTCTGCCAGGGACTGCAGGAAAGTACACCATGACATCCAGGGAGCAAGGCCAGTCCAATGCACTGTAACAACAGTGCATTGGGGCAGACTTGTTAACTTGAGTCTGCTAGATCATGGTAATTACCACGCTCCACCTAGCTTCCATTTCTTATGTATCAGTGTCTCCACATTTGAAAATGGAGATGGGTGGAAACGAGGGGCTATCACCAAACAGGAATATACCTCCACCGCTTGGGTCTGTAGTGGGGCTGTTAGAAAAGCTAAGGCAGATAGGGAGCTAGGGCTAGCGTCAAGGATCAAAGATAATAAAATGTCCTTTTTTAAATATATAGGGAGAATGAAGAAGGCACTATGTGCCTCAGTGCAGGATAAGCTTGGCAATCTGGTGGTTGAACCAGAGGAGAAAGCAGACCACTTTAACAAATTATTCACCTCCATTTTCCTGTGCAGGAACTGGGACTCCCCAACCAGGATTCCAGATGGACTCAGGAGAAATGCTGCCAGGCCTAAGGTTGGGGAGGACCAGGTTAGAGAGCTTCTGGAGGGGCTGGACATGTTCAAATCAGCAGGTCCAGATGCTCTCCACCCCAAGGAGTTGAGGGAATTGGCAGGGGTTATTGTGGGGCCCTGGCATGGCTTTACGAGCACTCGTGGTGTTCTGGCCAGGTGCCAGATGACTGGAAGAAAGCCAATGTGGTCCCCATCTTCAAAAAAGGGAAGAGGGAGGACCCGGGCAACTATAGGCCCATTAGCCTTACTTCAGTCCTGGGGAAACTCTTTGAGAAGATCATCACGGAGCACATCTGTGATGGGCGAGCAGCAGGGATGATGTTCAAGGGCAACTAGCACAGTTTCATTAGGGGCAGGTCCTGTCAGACCAACCTGACTGCCTTCTATGATCAGGTCACAAGATTATTGGATGCAGGTGTCATGGAGGATGTAGTCTTTCTGGACTTCAGCAAGGCCTTTGACACTGTCTCCCACCCCATTCTCATCAAAAAACTAGGTGACTGTGGCATTGATGTGTACACAGTCAGATGGATTGAAAATTGGCTGAAGGGTCATACTCAAAAAGTAGTGGTGGACGGGTCTTTTTCGACCTGGAGGGAAGTGGGCAGTGGAGTCCCCCAGGGCTCGGTCCTTGAGCCCGCACTGTTTAATTTCTTTATTGGTGACTTGGACGATAAGGTAAAAAGCAGCCTGTTTAAATTTGCTGATGATACCAAGATTTGGGGTGAGGTGGGCACGCTAGTAGGGAAGGACAGATTACAGCAGGACGATGATCTGTAGATAAAGCGTCGCCCCCTCCCCCCCAACACACACCATTTTGCAGTTCAGGGATGCTGATATATGGCTGCAGCACTTTAATTACAGCAGCTCTCAGACCTGACCTAATTAAAGCACTCCCCCCCCGCCCCCCTCCACCCCCACACACACTCCCAGAGTACGTGTAAAAATTCCATGTATTTTCAGGTACTAGAAAAATGTGCATTAGCTATTTAATGTACATTAAAGCAGTGCACAGTTTTGTTGTGATGCTTTAATGCACATTAAAGCATCTTGTGTAGACGTGTCCAACGCTTACTAAACTTACATTAAAGTTCCTGAAAATTGCATCCCTTTTACCATCTTGGGGTCAAATGAAAGTTGGAAGTCTGAGTTTGGGTCAAGACCGTTTCTATAGTTCGGCCTGTTCTCTCAGGTGTTTTCTCACCATTACACTGCAGATGCCAAATAACACATCCTCTCTCCAAGTTTGCGGTATCCTAGAGGGAGTCCACTAACTATATCATTCCTGTGGTTTAATTTCCATTGCTCTCCCCAATTATCCCCAGGGATCTTCCAAGTTCACCTCAGGTGAGAATCAACAACACTGGAGCAGACTTTCAAAATATTTTTAATAAGAGAACAATATATTTTTTTCTGTGCAGAATTGTTAGGAATAATAAAGCAGAGATTTTTCACACAGTCTGACTGATGGGCAGTTACAAGGGAAAACAGAATCGCTTACTCAGTCACACACTGAGTTACAAAAACCCCCCTGAAAAATTATAAAACTTAAAATGTTACAGAAACCTGAAATGAAATAGGGGAGTGAAGTGCCCCCTCAAAAGATATTACTGCTGAGGACACTATCACCTATTTTATTGAGAAGGAGTCTAATCATGGGGTACTGAAGTCCTCAAAGGACATTTGATCTATGCTCAGCCACTGAAAGTCCTAGAGCCAGCATCAACATCATCATAGCCTGTGTCTTCATTAGGCAGGAATGGGTCATCTCTATCAGTCCCTATACTTAGCGAGTGTAGATTCCAACCTGAAAAAAATCAAGAATAACAGCTACAATAAACATCCTAGTATGCATCCATGGACACTTGGGTGTGTGGTTCATGGTACAGGCAGCCCATTCTCCTTTATGTCTTAAGTGGGCCTGGACAAATGCTCATGTACCTATCAAAGTTGTGAGTGACCTGCACTTTAGCTTCCTTTTTAATCCCTCTTCAACTCACCCCTGCTTCCAGGACTCTTTATGCTAGTAGTCTACAGGAGGATTCACCCAGATGGGGACAGAGAAAGACAGATGCTAGGACCGAGATGCTGCCTCTGCTTCTCCTGGTGGTAGCAGGGAAGTGCAACAGCAGCTGGTATTTCTCTGCCCCCTTCCCCCCTGTGGCAGCAGGGCCAAGTGACTGTTACTAAAGCCCCTGTCACTGAATGCTGCTAAAGCCCCATGTGCATGGCTTGGATCAAATGGCTCTGTGGGCTGGATCAAATAGCTCCCATGGACCATAGGATGCTGACCCCTGCTTTGTGCAAATTGCATTACACAGCCCTTGAAAGGAAAATGGAAACAACCTTACAGCAGGGGTCAGAAGCCAGGTACCCCCCTCTCAAGAAGTGATGTACCTAATAGGCTACAGGCAGGCTCCTTCTTACTTGCATACCTTTCAGCTCCGTGACTCTCGGTCTTGGCTGACAATGATCCAGCTCCAACAGCAGAGATGGAGTCCCCCCCATTCTGTTTGTTTCATGTAGTGGGAGTCGGGACACTCTCATGGGAAATGGGGCATGTGGGCTCAAACACCCTCAGGCTGAGGTGAGCTGAAACCCAGGTCTTTTCTTCCTGGGGCCATGCTCCAGCCACAAGGTTGTTAGGCAAATGGTAGGCACCGCCACTACTGGTCAGCTAGGCACCTACCTTCAGAAGCAGTATTAGGTGCAGTGGATCATAAATACACACAAACACCTAGGCTTACATCACCTTTATATAGATAAATAACTACTACGCAGCTGATTTCAATAATTTAAATGGCATTTTGGGCCACCTCCATGACTTTTTGCTGCCTAAACATGTACTCAGGGGTTGGGGGGGGTTGCTGTACATTTTAATTAGAGCAGTTCTTGGACAGATACCCTAATAAAAACACCTCACTGTCATGTTTACTAAGCCCCCAAGCATTTTACACTGCCTGTGTGGGATGCTTCATCTATAGCACATTTGATTAGGTTTAGATAAAGCACTCCAGGGGCACGTGAAATGTGCAGTGGGTTAATTCATGGGATAGTGAGGCAGTGCCCATAGCAAGGGGCGGGAGTGGGGTAAATAGGGCAACCGCTCCAAGCGCCAAAGCAAAGGGGGACCAACAGGTGCTGCCCAGCTGGGACATGGCACAGGACAGAGCCATGAATGACTCATTTGGGGAGGTGTGAGGATGGGAGGAGGTCATCTCCTGCCGCTACGTGCACTCCCAGGCAAGCATGGAAGGGTGTGCCCCTCAGATCTGGGTGAAAGCAGGCTGCCACTGCGGGCTTTGCTCCAGGCATCAAATATCCTTGTCATGGTACTGTAGCGAGGCAGAGAAGGCTCAATTCATTACAGCTGCTCTGAAATATTCAAATTAGAACGTGAATGGGCATATCTATAGGCAGCCTATGTTCTCTATGGAAGGAAAAGGGCAGTCCTCCCCCTTTACAACTCAACAGCTTGGCAAGCAGGGAACTTGCTGAGGGGGTGAGCATGTGCTGAGCCTGGTTCCAGGCCCACTTTACCAAATGCATATTTGAACTGCATCCTCTCACTTCTCAGCAAAGGGTCTTGACCACAAGCCATAGGCTATGTAAAGCAAGGGAAGCCTTCTCTGCTCCTGACAAACCTAGTAACAAAGTGGTCAAAATATGTGGGGTCAAAAGGTCAGCAAGCCAGAGGGACTTGAGCTCAGTTGTATGCAGTGTAGGAAAGGAGGGCACTATGATCTGGACCATGCTCCTGGCTCTGGTAGTGTTTCTGCATTGCGAATTTAATATTAACTGGGTAAACTGGATGGACATCAGGGGTGGGTTTTTTTTTTTTGGGGGGGGGGGGGGTTTGGTTTTTTTTGACTGCACCCCCTGCATTGCTCATCATTTTTGTTTGTTTGTTTGTTTCCCCCCTGAGGCTAACATTTCTGGGCCTTACACACGCTTCCCAGGTGGAAGAGGACCACAATAGAGTGCACATGGTCAGAGGAGAGTTATGCAGGATGGTAGAACATAAATCCATGTAAATTCTACTTGCCCACCTAAAGGTGAGTGGGATTTGGGTCCTAATGTGCAGCCTGAGTCAGTAGCCTATGCTCCTGAGCAGGGTAGGTGGTCAAACACACCCCTGTACTTAAGGCTCCCTATCTTTATACCTGTGTATTTCTGTCCTTTCTGGACTTACGGTTGGAATCACCTCTCCCTCTCTTTTCCCTGCACAGAAGGTCCAGACACTTAACCCCAGACCAAGTGTCTTGTGTTCCTGGCCAAGGTGCCAAGATTTAAAGTGAAGGGGCATTTTCTAGACTGACCTTCATGCTGCAAGTGATTCACCGTGGCACGCAAGTGAGGGCTTCCCACCCAGGAGGCCACTCTCCCACCTGCAGCAGGATGACTCATGCTCACTTTCCTTTGGCTTGACTGGCCACCAGGTCCTGGGCTCACAGTGGTCCACAGTACAGGGGGCACATCTACATGTATTATTAAGGCAAAGCAATAAACTTTGACACTACTTTTGCACCAGAGTTTGCACCAGAGTTTGTTGCTCCCACGTGCTGCATTTACATGTGTACCCAAGACCGCAGCATACTGAGTCAGGTTGGAGCAGCCCCTGCTGCCAGAGGGCCCAGTGAGGTTAGTCTGCCAGCTCATTGCTACTGTGCAGATGTGGGGGCATCACAGTTCATGCCCGCTATCACCACATTGCCATAGCAATGAGCTACGTTGGTGTAGTTCATCACTACAGTGACGTAGCGTCTTGTGTAGATACACCCAATGACTTCTAGTGGCCAGTGAAAATCCACCTGGGACAGCTCTTCCCCATTAGACTGAAGAAAACAAGCCAGTGCTCCCCTGTGAACTTTCAGTCTCAAACATGACTCGGTAGAACCAGGGAGAGCAGTTTGGTTTCAACAGAGCTGTACTCTTGCTTTCTTGACCCATGTGTTCCTGTAGGTCACTCTGAGATGCAGACATCTCTGATGTCATGAATCTCCAGGCTTAAAATATACTTAAAATCAGAAGGCCTACTTTAAATTTATCGGATTTAGAAAAAGAAAGAAAATAGCGTATTTTCTTGCATAACTCTCAAGTATTTTCCTCCAAAAAAGACCTGTTGGTAACTGCAGCGTGCAAAACAGAAAAGAAACATAGTAAGGGCAGTTTCTGCTGGTTACTGGGCAGAACCAAAACTAAAGCCTGCATGACACTAAGTGGGAGTAGAAGAATGAGTCTGCTCTACTCTTTAGCTTCTGTGACTCACTTATTTAGTAAAAGGAGAGATCTTTTTTCTCCATACTGCCTTTCAAGAACAAGGTTCATATTTTATTCTGAGGCGTGCTGTATGTGAAATAATACAATATTTTGCCTCTGGCTCCCAGGTGTTTATGTTCAGCTTGGTTCATGCTTTTAAGTTCCTTTCTGCAAGAATCAAGGCCAGAAAACTTGCTGAGGCTTTCTTTTGTTTTGCTTTGTTTTGAGGGAAGGGGTTGGTTTTTCCTTTATTTTATTTATTTATTTATTTTTTAAGAAAAGAAGAATTCCTCATGTAAACATGTGCCTCCAAAAGCTGGAGCTTTCCGAAAAATACCAACCAGTGAGAGCCTGGTGATAACAAGTACAAGAATTGTGAACATCGTGTTTCCTCTCACCTTTCTGGGATCCTCTATACTTATCACTTTCCTGTGAATTTGTGATTACTGCCTGATCACTCTGGCTGGAAACAGGATAATATTCAGGGGTGGAAATTTCCCCAGCATCATCATAACCTTCTTCTGGAACTGCTTCAGTCAAGGATAGAGCCTCTGAAACAGAGAAGGGAATTATTTCAAATGAATAGATTTTTTCTACTTGTAAGAGAAAAAAAAAAAACCCTGCAAGGGACAACCAAGGTAATAAGAGACTAAAATTTCACTTGCTGTCCCAAGCTGTGCCTCGCCACATTCATCTGATACATTTGAAACAGCTGGTGTGTCTATACAGTTATGTAAAGAGCCACAAGTAGAATCTCAGCTGGTAGTTTGGGCCAGCTGGGGAAGATGTGGAATGAGATAACCATTGGTGTGTTCCATTTGGGAGGAGTATATCTCCAGTCGGGGTGGATGTAGGATTTTGAAAAGGAGGATGTAGATGTTGTGGTTCATCACAATATATAACACAACATACATTTTTATGCAAGTATTAAAAAAAGAAACATTACTAATGTGCTAGGGGCCAGGGACTAGGTTATTCAGTTCAAGATCAAAGTCAAAAGAAATGTCACCTTATTGGAATGTGCATTAATTTGTCATATCATACATTATGTATAAAAACACAATGTATTAGGCAAAATAATTAAAAGATGATGTTTCTTTAGTACTTTTGTCATTAGAATTAAATTTACATCTCTTTCAGATTTACAAAACAAAATCTAGCCTTCTTACACATCTTGGCAGTGCATCCAATGTTTCACTGAAACATATATATATTTTTCATATATATATTCATCTATACCTGAATTGATGGTCAACCTAGTTAATGTTTTTAGATCTGAATGGTTTGGCTACAGTTAAAAAAGTCTGCAGGGATGTGAATTAGGAGCTATATGAAGAGGAGCAGCTACCAGGTAGCAGAACTGCAGAAAAAAGGGATAGTTTGATTAGTGGAGTATCAAGACTGTTAAAAAAAGGAGAGAGTGTGATTAAATACTATGGAATTAAGAGTTTACGAGGAATAAGGTATATTATAATGATCCATGAATTCAACTGATTCCCTCACTGCTGCCTGAATAGAAATGCTGCTGCCACTTTGGGTGGGTCAGGAATTAAAGCAGGGGAGAGAAGGTGGGAAGGGGTATGACTACACCCATGCACCCCATGGATCTGCCCCTGTTCCCAGTGCACTTTGTTGTTCCACCAGAGAGACAGGCATATGGCTCTAAATCACTGTTTATATAGGCCATGGACATAGGTTTGTAGGGCCAAAAACATAGAACATAGAACTCTTTGACAGGTGTACACATGTTCACAGTCTCCTAAATGGAGTGCTACAAAATCACTGCAAAGGCATGCCATTCAGCCAGAGGGGGAATAGGGAGCTGCTTCTCTTCTCCCCTCTTTTCTGGGGAGCCTGTCAATGATCCAGGTCACTCAGAGATGTGAAAGACTCAAGAGCAGAATGTCACTCCCAGCATGACAATGCTACAATTTCTTAAGTGTGCCCCTTGGGATATTTTGATTTTTTACATGTTCAGCCTTATTTCTTTGCCCTACAGCTTCTCTCCACAAGAAGCACACAGGCAGTGCCAGACCTTAGCATAGATATTCATCAAAAGGTCTTGACAAAAATCTTGGAAAGTCTCATGGTCTCTAATCCAGAACCACTCTCTCACATCTCTCTGAACTATGAAGAAGAGCAAGGGGACTCCACTGTGTTTCTAGGGAGCATCCTGGAAAGTTATATGCTGCACCAGAACATGGGTCTTCATCTCTGCCCCCCTCCATCTCTGTTACCTTTTACTGATCCAGGGTCATTTCCTTCCTCACTATCCCCAGTGTAATACTGCAGCTTTGTCACAGAGTCCTCTGAGTAGGAGACTGGAGAGATGAGAAACAACATGTTATCCACGTGACAACTGATGAACTGATTAGTGGTTTCAGCAGGACTTCCGGCCTCAGGAGCTCCATTCAGAAAACAGCGAAGACATGAAGATTCTGGATTATGACTAACAATTGCGGACACATTTCACTGTGGCTCAAAGAATTACATTTGCTGTACTGTTTGAATCCATGTTTCAAATTCCCTTTGCCTAGTCTCAAGGACAGCCACTCTCCTGACCCAGACTTGGGTACACTTCAAGGCTGCAGCATGAGTAAAGGGAGAGGATCTATACAAAGAACTGTAACTAGAAGAATCTGGTGGTGATGAAGCTCATTTATGAGCATTTACTACCTGGCTGCTCTCACTCCAAATCTTGTGTTTCCAAGAGTTATGGGGCTGAAGGCTAGAGAGAGTTAGACATGTGTCAGGGTAAAAAAGTGCCTTTGATATCTGCTCCCTGTTAGGAAAGGGACACACAGACCTGAACGACCAAGCATTTCAAGTTTCTTTCTCATCTGGTTATACTCAATCTCCTCATACACGGCCTCAGAGAAGGGGTCGGAGTATCTTCTAGACACTGAAAACGAAGTGGAGGGTTCAGACAGGTTCATAGAAACAAGAGACAGAAAATCCTCATAGATCATCCAGTCCTTCTCTTAAATGCCAGGCAAGAGTGGTCCCTACAGCACAGTTATTTTGCTTTCTTCAGGCTAGGTATAAATGTGCCAGGTGAGGAGATCAAGGTCCCATCCAACAATTTCCCTGTGAGGATGGTTCCATGGGGAATTTCACTGTCACAAAGTCCCTTTGCAAATTCAGCTTAAAATGTCCCTTTTCACTTTCCTGTCATGACCCTTGTTGACAGCCCTGAGACCACCCACCCTGGCATTCGCATCCACCCCTTAAAGGGGGATTATAACATCTCTGTCGCCCAGGTGTTTGTAACTAATAGCTCAAACCCAATTCCACATTTTAATAGATAAGTAGCAAGTAAACAGTAGCAGTTAAATTCAGCCACGGCAGTGCCATTTCAGGACTCGTGTATGTGGGGAAAGAACACAATGAAATATGGTTTGCTAGCTTAGTGCTTAGGGCACTTGACCAGGGAGTGGGTGACTGAGGCTTCCATCATCCAGAGAGAGTGCAAACATATATCTGCTGTCTAGCAAATACCCTTATTCCTGGCTATAGGTGAGGTAGAGTTGGGAGTATCCCCTGCCCGGCTCGCCATGTCAGAAGCTGGCTTACTGAGCAGCTACAAAAACGAGGAGGAAGATGTGGTATGTTGGGATAGAAAATGAGGCCAGTGCTTGAGTAAATACTGGTATACAAAGAGGGGGGACGGGGTTACTCCAGAATCCTGCCTAGACTGGCAAGGGAGGCAGAAGTTACTTTACTTCAGTCTGTTCAAATTGCCCCATACAAAAATAGCAGTGGGTCAGGAGCAGAGCCCAGGGCCCATTTCCTCCCAAAGCAGTACCCTGCCCCTCATCCTACATATGCTGCTCACTGCGTCCTGAACCAAACAGCTTTTTCAATTGTGCTTCCAAACAAGTAAGCTTTAAAGGGAGGGATGGAGGGTGCACTGGGTGCTGCACAGCCTGTTGTGTGGTGGTTAGAAGCCCTGGCTGGGAAGTGGGAGATACAGGTTCAAACCCTCGTTGGCTATGGGTGCAGAGTAGGGGGTAGGACCTTGGTTTCTTGTTCCCCGGGCATGTGCCCTAGTGCTAAGCCTTCAGGCAAAATAGTAGGAGGATCTTCTTTGTGTCTAGTGTCAAACAGTCACTGCTTCTCATTTTCCCATGGGGAAAAAAATATCAGGGATTGCACAGTTTGCCACAAAAGCCTGAGTGTAACATGATTCAGACAGAGTGTATGTGGCTGGAGATGTCCTTTTGAGCATGCTCAGGGAGGAAAGGGCACTGGGAAGAGGGTTTACAATTTGCAATGGTGTCCCAAAAAGAAACTTACCCACCTAAAGATAGCCATGTAAATGCTATCTAACCATGTAAAGCGGGGCTGAAATCTGGTGCAGGCAGCTGCAGTATTTCGTAGATATAAAACCCTATGTAAATGCCAGCAATAAGCCACCATCACCCTATCCTTCTCTCCAGCACATTTTCTTCCTAGCATGCTTCTTTCCAATTAATATCTTTTTTTCCCATGTTTTCATCCATTCTCTTATACCTTTACACCATATTTGCCAATCACCCTGGGTCCCTTTCCTCTGTTTCTCTCCTTAATGACACAGGCAATTTGTCTCTGTTCAGAAGCAGTCCCAAGTTTTACTGTTAGGATCTTTGTTTGGTAAACAGTCACTGAAGTGTTAAAAGCAACCAGAGCTAACATGCACCCTAAATGCTTCTGCCCCAGCTCTGTTCGTGTCTCCCACCCTACCACCATACAGCTCCCCCTGCAATTTCAAAGAGCCCTTTCTACACACTTTGACCAGTGGGGACTCACCTCTGTGCAGTGCCCTGGCGCTTCGCACCTGCCCCCCCAGAATGATTAAGACCAGGCACAGAACAGCTCCCAGGACAATGCAGATGACAATGAGCACCATGTCTCTCCTACCATCAGCTGGAGGTTGGCGGCGGGGGAGAACTGGATAGAAATAGACATGAAACAGGAAGAGACTATTCTGTGAGAGTCAGAGCTCCTCCATCACTTCTGGCAGTGACTATGGCAGCAGGGCCACATGGCAGAACACAGGTAGTTTTTCATGGGGGCAGCTCAGGCACTGCTGTATGTCTTGGGCCTTGCCCACTTAGCTAGAAGCCACTGGACAGGAATGGCTCCTGCTAAGTAGTCCCTGAAGCTCCTGTCCCAGGTGCCTCTTTCAGTAGACTCTTCACTCCAGGTACAGGTGCTCATTCTCTCAGGCTGGAGGCTACAGCTTATCGCCCTGGGAAATCAGCACCTGAAAAATATAACCCTCAGTGGGAGGCAGAGGGTGTGCTTTACCTGTTCTCAGTGGTGATGCTGTTGTCTGTGTCACACCTGGGAAGAGCAAGAAAGGGAGAGCTGGAGTCTGGAGTAAGGAGGTGGCATGTCTCTTACTAAAGCAAAGTTCCCCTCTGGGAGTAGGTCTGCACTGTGCTACTGGTGGTCCCTGGGAGGGCTGTTCCTGAGACCAGTGCACCCACTTACTCCCACTTGCATGCACCATCCCCCAGCATGAGATAGTAGATTCATTCCAGAGATGTCTATTGTGTCTCTCTTGAGCTCTCAGTCTCTGGGGCACACAGGACTAGTCGCAACAGGTTCCTTGTGGCACTTCCAGGTATGGAGTATATGTACGTGAGCAATGTGGAGGGACTTGCTTAAGAGATGCCTTCTCCAGGACTGCGGGTGGCACAATGTAAGCATATCTTAAGAGTCCCTGTGTGTTTGCATCCCTAACAGTTCTTCCAAGGATCAATTCTCTCTCCTAGCAGAGTTGGGTCTATACTGCAGTAGTTTACAGTGGCTTGGTGTTATTTTCTGGATGCTTAAATGAACAGAGTTCATTCTCTTCATGCTACTTATACACAGGTTGGCATTCTATTCCTGCATGCATGACCTGGAGCTGTGAATCCCACTCCCCCATGCAACAACATGCTCCCATTGCCGAAGAATGTGTGTATCGAGAATCAAGCTCCTCAGTCACCTGAGGACGCATCAAGCCTGACGGATGTCATCCTTGACTCCAAGGGACTGCTGCTGCTGATGCATAACCCAATGCACCTTGATGGCTCTGTATATATCCAGACTGGTAATAAACTCTGGTGGCAGTAAGGGACAGAGACCTGCCATAT
>NW_005842734.1:275418-279864 GCF_000455745.1 Alligator sinensis | reverse complement strand
GAAAACCCCCCCTGCCATATTTTCCTCCAAAAACCAGAGTGACTAGGGCACTTACATGAGACACTGGAGGCTCTGCGCTATGTACCTCTCTAATCCAAAAAGATTTTGAACTTGGGTGGGATCTTTCTGACTTTTTGATCCAGCTCTTAAATGTTTATGCCACAGCTCAACCATACGCCCACATCCTTTTTCCAGCAAGCCTTTTCAAGGTAGAATGCTGGACAGGCATGAGAGGGATGGATGTGGGAGATATATGGAGTCAAGAGACAAGGAACAAAGCAGGAAAGTGTGTTGTTCAATTAGGTGGTTGCTATGCTGAAAAGGAGAGGAGTCTGGGTTCTAGTCTTGACAAAAAGTTGTGTACTGCACTGTAGGGCTTGTGAAACAGCACCATTCTGTTTCAGCTTCCGTTTCGACAGAACAGTGTTTTGTTTCGAGTTTCATTTTGTTTCAAAACTGCTGTTCCGTTTCATTTTGTTGAAACAGTTTTGGTGTTTTGATGCTGTTTCGACGTTTCCCCCATAGGCTATAATGGGGAAGCACAAAACTACCAAAAAATTGTCATTTCTTGCCTGATTCAGATGAAACTTGTAGAGATGGTAGCCCCTTTTGAGGCCATGAAGCCTGGCAAGCTTCAAGGAGATAGGTGCAGGGGGTTCTGGCAAACTGCACCTCAAATTTTGAAAGCAAAACTCGTGCCACTTGGAAGTGTGAAGGCACATGGGGGTGAAAACTGTAGGTATGGTAGGTTTGTAAATGGTTTGTAAGTTCAAACAAGCACCAAACCTTGCTAACCTAACCTCCTCACCAGAAGACAACTTCCTACAGCTCGAAACACAAAACCTGTCGACAATTTTCAGTCCCTCCACAAACTGCACACCAGAATCTATCAAAGACACCAATATCCAAGTACTTGTGGGGGCACATGTCTCATAAAAAAAATCACCCTGTCTCCAGTCCTGAAAGGGACTTTACAAACCACTTTTCACAGCCAGGCCTATGAACTTCACTTCATCAGCCTCCTAGGTAGTAGGTACAGAAACTCATTGACTCAATAGAAACAGTGGAATTCTGACACACTGCGACCTACTGGACATCTCACGCCCCAGGTAGCTCTCCACCTTTATATGCACTACTACATCCCTGTTCCCCTGGCACCCCAGCCTGTCCTTCACACCCTGAGGCCTCCATTTCCATTTTCACTGACTGTCTCTGGCTTCTTTACTATTCTTTCCATCCAGGAACAGGATACATACCAACTGCACGTGCTTCTTTAGCCTGACAAACAGTTTTTCAACCCAAAAGCTGGCATCTCAGGCAGCTAAGCTGACCTCACCTGGAGCCTCACAACTCCACTTCAACCAGCAAACCTCTGATCTGTCAAAGACATGATGGGTCTGGACTTTCTCCAGCCAGGACTGTGTGCATGAACATGGTAGCTGGAAGTTATGGTGCCTCCTATCCACCTTTCACCAGGGAGATCATCAGTCCTGGCATTTCCTGAGGCTGACACACCACCAGCATTCCCACCACGCCTTCCCGACCTTGGTAGAGTGTAGTTTTAGTGTTCATGCCCAGGACCTAGGACCTCCTCCTCCCCCATAGACCCAGCCCATACCTCCAGGTTCATGGAGGTACGGAAGCTCAGCAGGGACACGTTCTTCCCCTACTGGCTGGTGATGCAGTTCGTGGCCTCTCCAGCTCAGACAATGGGGCATTAACTAGCTGTTTAAAAAGGAAAAAAAGGAAATAGGTGTGGACAGAGTGAGGAGGGTGGTATTCAGTTCATCTGCACCTGGAGCTTGAGGAACCCCAGCAGCAGAAGGATCACATTCAGGAACACCAGCTGCTCCACCAAACCAGGATCCAAGCAGGTGCAGTGGGGTGTCACTACATCCCCAGCAATGCTGAACACCTTCTCACTCAGAACACTGGTTGGTGCCCAGGACAGGTGTTCCTGGGCAACTGTGACCACATCAGACCACATCTGGCTGTGGCTTGCCCAGTAGGCCAAGGGGTTGCACAACAGTGGCTCCACATCCTCAGCAAAAAAGGCAGCCACCAAGGCCTGAGTGCTACCTGCCTGATGGTGGGATCTGGTGCCTCTGGACCCCAGCATGAAAGCCAAGCCCATGGCCCACATTGGCAGCACCTGTGTTGGAGGAGGAGACTGGCTGGTGGATGGCATACTAGCATGGGACAGTGGATCCCTGCTCTTGCACATCCGCCCGCCTCTACCATTCTGCCTCCCTGACTCTCTTCACCAGCACCTCCATCCATTGATTCAGGCATTGGCTGATGCATACACTGCCCTTCATCCATGGGTCACACATGGCAGCCAGCACATGGACCGTACTGGACCACAAGGGTTCAAACCGTTTCTTGATGCCCCCCTTCAGCCTCTTTACCAGTGCCTGTACATCTGGTGACAGTGGCTTTTTTTTTCCCCGCACACCAACCCCCCCGCAGGACCCCACAAATTCCCCCACTATGGGGATCACCTGGCTAAGGAGTGCATCGGCAGCACTGTGGGTCTCGGTGGCCTCAAGGAAGGACCTGAGGACCACCAAGATCTGGGAGATGGTATCCCACTCAACTATGTAAGGGGGTTGCTGATCCTGATCTCCCCGAGCAAGGCCATCTCATGGATGGCCTTCTGTTGCTCCACCAGCCTCTGAAGCATCATGTATGTGGAGTTCCACCGAGTGTCCACATCCAGCATGATTTTGGGCTCCGGGATGTTCAGCTCTGCCTGTATGTCCCACAGCATATTGCTTCCCTTGGTGCTCCGGTGGAAGTGTAGCAAAACCCCCAGTTTTTCTTTTATGTAGCAATACCCCCAGCTTTTTTTTTTAATTATTATTTATTTTAAAATGCATTCCCTCTCCTTCCCCAACCATTTCTGACCTTTTCTCTCCCTCTCTATTCCCTATAATTAAGTATAAGTGAGCTCAGACTTAGCATCAGCTTTAAACATTTTTATTTTGGTAGCAAGATTTTGGTTTTGGATATCGACTGTTTTATATTGCATTATTATTAGGTTTGTATTGATTCTTACTGTTGTATATTGTATTATTATAATTTTCGTATTGATTTTTATTGTTTCAAATGGATATTATATGGTTTAGGCCTGTGTTTGTAATTGAACCAAAGTCGTGTCAAGTTTCCATTTTATATGTCAAGCCTCCATCTTCTGCCCTCTGCCTGGGCATCCCATGTTGCAACAATATGATTCATTGTACCCCTCCCATGTAAATTGGTTCCCAGATGAATGAGAATGATTGGGAATGATTGAAATACAATGGTAGCAGGCCTCTACTGAATGGCCTGTAATGACTAGGCCATCACCTCGCATTGATTCATCCAGGAACCACGGACCTCATCCAGGAACAGAGACAAGACCAGCATTTGAAAGACAAAAAACCCTGCAGAACCAGCAACTCTCACCATTACAAACACCCAAAACTGCACATCCCTGCATGGAGCACACATGCTCAGTATGACAGGGGCTGACCCTTGCCTGGGCATGCTTCCTGTCACTAGGGTCACACAAGGTCTGCCGCTATAAAAAGGGGAAGTGAAGACAGACCCAGTGGGATGCCCTCTCCATCTGGACCAGCACCATGCCATACCACCTATCCACCCAGAGGCTCTGCTGGCAACCCCCTCTGGACAACATCTACTGGAAAAGGACCGCTTCCAGCCTGAATAGGTAGATATTACCTCCTACAATTTGGACTCCCTCTCTCTCTCTTTCTCTTTCTCTCCTCCTGGACTTCAGTGGACTTCAGCCCCTGCACCAAGCCTCTCTAACCCCTGCTGCCATTGTGGGTGTGTGGGTGTGGCTGTGTGTGGGTGCAAGGGAAGCAATTTGACATTGCATCACCATCTCCCCTGTTCAAGAAAAGCACTGTCATTTGCAACCCCGAGTTGGGTCATGTTTTACTGAATCCCAGTACCTTCCTTATCTTAAATTCCAGTTTTGTTCTCTCTCTCTCTCTCTCTCAGCTCTAGCCCCCACCCCTCTCCACTAATTTCCTGATCTCCTGTCAATTCCTACTGCCTTTTCCCTGTCACTTTCTGCTGCCTTTCTCTGCTTTGCTGTTGCCCTGCCACCTGCTGCTTTTCCTGTGATTGTCTGCTGTCCATCTCTCTGTTTTCAGGCTTCCCCCGCACCTTCTGTAGTCCTCCCCCCCGCACCCCTGTAGCTTCCCAGCTCCTCGTGGCTGTCCTGCAGTTTTCTCCAGCAGCTAGAGCCTTTCTTCAGCTCCCAGCACCTACTGCTGCTCCCTGCAACTTGTCTAGCTGCCCCGGAGCCATCCTCTGGCTCCCCACATCCAGAGCCCCTCTTTAACACCCACACTTTCCCTTAGTCCCATTTTCCCTCTCCCCACCTACCTTTTCAGCTCCCCCATAGCTCTGGCTCCAGTCCCAGCCTCTGTGCCG
>NW_005842734.1:253253-274811 GCF_000455745.1 Alligator sinensis | reverse complement strand
AGGCTTCCCGAGCACCTTCTGTAATTCCCCCCCAGCTTCCCAGCTCCTATTAGTTGTCCTGTAGTTTGCTTCAGCAGCTGGAGCCTTGCTCCAGCTTCCAGCACCTACTGCCTCTCCCTGCAACTTCTGTAGCTGCTCCAGAGCCATCCTCTGGCTCCCCACACCCAGAGCCCCTCTTTTAAGACCCACACTTTCCCTTAGTCCCATTTTCCCCTCTCCCTACGTACCTTTTCAGCTCCCCCATAGCTTTAGCTCCAGTCCCAGCCTCTGTGCTCGCATGCTTCCCTGTTCTGCAGGCTTTGGGCATTGTCTTTTAATCAATTAAGATCAATTAACCTAAATTTACCCCCAGCCTCAGTTCTTCAGCCCAGGCCTCTGCAGTCTACTGGTTCTAATCCTGGTCCTGGTAACTTTAACTCCTTACACTTCTACTTTCTTACCTTAACCTTTCCCCAGGTATCCCAAGTACACCAAACACATACATATATACACATCACAACACCCAACTTAGGAACTCACATGTGTGTATGTGTAGGTGGGTGGTATGTGTGTAAATTAGTGAATACACATATATATATATCTACACATATATAGATATCATTGTGTGTGTGTGGTATATGAATGAGTAATCCACATATGTGTATTGAATGTGCAGGTGTTGGTAACTGGTAACTAATTCTCTCTAAATTTGGCGTGTGTAGCATGTATGGACTTAAACTGGTGATAGGTGTGCATGAACCTAGACTGGTTATTTTGAATGTGTGTGTATCTGAGTTGCGAGTGTGAGTGTGTGTATGTGTGTATGCCATATATATATATATGGCACATGCATATATATATATATATATATATATATAAGCATATATATATGGCATTGAGTGCATGATGTATGAATTAGTGATCTGTGTCTAACTTTTGGGGTGTATAGTGTATGTGCTTGAATTGGTGGTAAGTAGGCATGTGCCTAGGCTGGTTTGGATGTGCATGTGCCTGAGCTGGTAGTGTGTGTGTGTATGCACGTAATTGATTTCTGTGTGTTTTGTATATGTGCAGTTGTGTCACACCCTCCTGTCTAACAGCACAATATTGAGATCCTGAGGGTTGGCCTGACCCCCCAGGGCAACAAAAGTAGCCTGACACCTTCCTGTATTTGGGAATAAGCTTGCTGGTGGTGCTGGCGCCATCACCAGCAGCCCTGTCTCGCTCCAAGGTGTCCCTGACTATGAGGAGGAACTTGTGTGCTACACAGAAGATTCCAGCAAAGTTGGCATCGCAGACCACCTTGGCCCCATTGTCGGTGAACATGAACCCACAGATGAGCTCATTTTGCCCAACGAGCCACCCCTGCACCAAGCAGTTCATGGCCCCCAAGATCTCTGTTGCCATGTTGGACTTATCCATCACCTGGGCTTGTAGGAGAGCCCACCAACAGCCTGATTGGTTGTATCAGTGCCCTGTGAGGAAGAGGAAGGCGTGATCTCCTCCCTGGCTGCTCCAGATGTCTGAGGTGAAGTGTAAGGCCACCTCTGGACCTGACTTGTGTAGCTCCTTCCTCAAGTACACCCTGCATGCCTCATACAGGGAGGGCACCATTGCCCTGCTGAAGGTGGTGCATGTGGACACTTGGTAGGATGAGGCCATGAGAGCTATGAGCTGCCTGAACCCTGGCTGCTCAACTAAGGAGAAGGGCTGGGCATCCACAGCAAGCATCTCCCCAGTGCTCTGGGTGATCTCGCTTGCCCTTGCAATGCGCCCTGCTTTCTGTCCACCTTTCCCCCACTGTTTCATGGTGAACTTCTCTTCTTTGGAGGGACAGGGGCTTTGGAGTGAGAGGGGGACTTCACTTTGGGCATGCTGCTGCTGGTGCCAGGCTGAGGAGAAGCAAGTACAAGGGGGTGGTTCCTTCAGAGATGCATCAGCATCCCCATGGATGCTGTGCTCATGTGTTTTGTTCTCTTGCCCCAGCTGGTTTTGGCTTGGCAGTCCAGGCAGATAGCATGTGTGGGATCATCTGCCAGCTCAAAATCATCCCAGACCACACTACCTACTCACTTCTGGGGTGGATGCTGCACTTCCCTCCTTCTCAGCAGGCAGAGGCACAACAACAGGAGGGGTGGACTCAGCTGAGCTGCTTGCCTCCACAACCTCTACCTCAACCTCCTCTGAAGTGCCTTCTGGGTAAGGATACCTGTCTCTAGGGGAAAGTTGAGGGGTGAAGAGCACAAACTCAGCTGATTTCCCTTACTTCCCCAGAATTTCCCTTGCTAGGGTACTCGGATCCAGATCCAGATCCAGCTCTTCCTCTGGCACTGGAAGGCTCAGGATGGGAAATGAAATGGGAGTGGAGGATACTGTCATGCTGGTGCTGGTGCTGCTGCTTGTTGTTATGGTGCTGGTGGGGGCAGGGGGTCATGACTGGTGCTCTTGGAGTGGGTGCATTCTCAGGCACAGGCAGTGGCACTGGCACTGCTCCCCTCTCCTTGCTGCTTGTGGAAACCTCATCTCTTACGGTTGGAGGAAAGTGGCTGCATCTCATTTGGGGGAGGAACTTATACTTCTCCCTCTACCCATGTGTTAACTTTGCCCCATAATTTGGGGTCATCTGCGAACTTGGACAGGGTGCTCTCCATACCCTCGTCTAAATCATTGATGAAGATATTAAATAGCACCAGACCAAGGACTGAACCTGCGGGATGCTACTGCCCACCTCCTTCCAGGCGGAAAATGACCCATCCACCACCACTCTCTGGGTGCGGTCCCTAAGCCAGTTGGCTACCCACCTGACTGTGTAAGCATTCCTATATAAATTCTCTAAGGTGTGTGGTCTTCTATGCCACAAGGTATAGATGTATAGAAATGAAATATGAATGTATCTCCCTCCCGATATAAATTCTATAATGTATGTATATGCTGCAAGGTATAAATATATAGAAATAAAATATATCTATATGGAAATAAAATATAAATGTATCTCCTGTCCTATATAAGTTAAATTATATAGTTTAATATCCAATAAAATTATAAAATCGAAAAGCGTAAATCAATTAATATAATAATAAAATAAAAGTGTCTTGAAGAAAGAAAAAGGTATTCTGGAATCCCACTTGCTAGGCTAGGCTAGCAAGTAGGAAATCATTCAGTTCAATGCTAGTAGTAGCCTTCTTTGTCTAACGCTCCTGAGCTGCTGGAAGATAGCACTGTCAGAACCCATGACAGAAAGTAGGCCAGTTCAAACAATGCTGCTTTTTATGCTGTTTTTCCACTCCACCCCCAGAGCACTGGGATTGGAAGGGACCTCAGGGAAGGATGACAGTCACTGCCCAGCTACACAGTCAATATGAAAACAGTCCTCCCGCCCTCTTCGCCCCTCCCCCCTCCCTCTCCTTACTATCTGTTTCCCTGCAGGCAAGCCCAGCTTGAGCTTTGAAACTCAAAATGTTTTGAAACTTTTGAAACATTTTGACTGCTCTATTTTCATTTTGAGGCTGTTTCAAAGCCTTCCATTTCATTTAGATTTTGCTCAAAACGAGTCAAAAGAGCATCAAAACAAAACAAGTGGAGAAATTTTGCACAGCCCTATTCCACTGCATTTCCTCCCCACATTTCTTTTCAATGTCTGTGTTGGTGGCTTAGCTTTAAGAGGCATGCCAGAGGAAAGAGGCAATGTCAAGCCCCTAGCACAACAGTGAAAGTACTGTGCTAAAAAGCAGACGCCTTGATTCAACACCCCTTGTGGTGGGGCCTAAATTCCAGTGTCTTCAATTAGCACCCAAGCTACTAAGTTGTGAGGACAAAAGAGATACCTACTGCTTTTTTCCCATTCTGAAACTAAGCACGATAGTGCCCTGAGTGTTACTGTGCATGCCCAGTCTTGTAAAGTACGTAGTAGCACACAATTATCCATGTGTGTATGGCTATACATATAGGAGAAGAATGCCAACCAATGTGTGAATGGCTTTTAGAGGACTTAGACAACCAAAATGTCTTATAGACAACTGAACATGGATGACTGGATGACCAAAAAAGAATAGATTACCACCCTTAAGAGTCTAAGCCTCCCTCTGCTCTGACAGTACTGAGGAAAGAAGTAAAACACGAACATAATGCAGTTTGTGAAGGGTATGGGGAAAATGACAGATAATGATTTAGTGATTCTGGTCCCACAGGCACTCCACCTCTCAGCATCCAGGAGTTTCCTCCATCTAGAAGATGGAGAACCCATTCTGTTTCCAGGCAGGAAGATTCATGGGTTAAAATACATTTGTCACCCTTGGCCCACAAATACTGCACCATGGTTGAAAGAACTGGTCACTCACCAGAGCAGTTCACAGCAGCATCTTCCTTGTGGTAGCATTTACTGTCTCCCCAGGGCTTAGCACAACAGTCCCACAGAGACGACTCTGTTCCCTTGCAATTCACCTTTTCCAGCCAGACGGGGCCAGTTCCCTCCCCAAATGCAGCCTTTCCCAGGGCAGATACAGCAACTCCACAGCCCAGTTGTTTGCACACAACATCAGCATCTGCCATGTCCCAGGAATCATCACACACTGTTCCCCAGGATCCGTGATGCCAAACCTCCACTCTCCCCGAGCATCTGTCCTTTCCTTCCACAACACGGAGCTTCTCCTTGTCTGGGAAAAACAGAAACTTCACATGTTACTGAGGCAGCTGAGAAAGCACTTGAGGGTAAAAGAAGGAGACCAAGACAAGAACAGAAGTACCTGTGCAGCTTGTGGAGTTTGGGCATTTGTTTAGCAAGGTCTGAGTGGAGTTCACTTTTCTTCCTACAAAAACAAAAGTGTGGCTAGTGGACAATCCATCTTAGTAACAACTAAAGAAACAAGTAGTTTTTTGTTTTGTTTTGTTTTATTTTATTTTAAACCCTGAGGGATTTCTACTTAGTTTTTGCTGCAGATGATGCAACCATCTTGCAATTCTCTCTTCATTATGGTTGCCTGGTTGTATCTCACCCTTACTTTCTTTCCCTCTCTCCCCTACAACTGGGATTGGATATAAATCTTTTTCTTAGCCAAAGTTCTGGGAATCCAGAGACACCAAATATTAATGCTGGTTCCAAAATTGGATCCGAAAAACAAACACACACACACACACAAATACACTTAGTGTGCTCATGTTTTCATAAACAAATGCTTACACACCCAAGTGAACATGGCCCCGACCACATATTTTAAGGATATCCAGTGTAGGTGCATGTTTGTGTACAGAATTACCTGAACATATAATATGGGTCTCTTCTGCTCGGTTATCACATGACTGTGGGTCCCAAGGGTCCGATGGGCACTGCCACAGGGAGCTGTGCTGGTTAAGGCAGACAACATGGTCCAACCATGTGGGGCCAGAACCCTCTCCATATGCAAAGTCTCTTGCAAAATCTCCTCTATTTCCACATCCCAGCTGCTTGCATACAAGATCTGCTGTGATGGCAGTCATGAGATTGGAGCAAACACTCCCCCAAGTCCCATTGTAGAAAACTTCCAGCCGCCCAGCACAGTCACCACCATTTACCAGCCTCAGATCCATGAAATCTAGAAGAAAATGCACAAGGTGAAATGAAACTGATACAAACCAGGGAGGGAAGACTGAAATCCTGAAAAGTGCTGACAGCACTGTGCAGTTTTCTATAGGAAAATATGCTAGGAAGAATCCCTCCAAGAATCAGAGACACAACCTTTTGCTTCAAAACCATTAGAAACACCAGGGTCCCCTCTGGAAAGTCACCAGTTAAAAACACCTATACACAGAGATACCAGAGATATGGCACTGACTACCCTTTGGTACTCTGAGGAAAAGATGGTGAGTCTTCCAGTGCTATGAGTGCAAAGTGGTGACATTATTATGACAAAGTACAAAAGTAGGTGACCTGGGTGGATTGGTGGGTAGAAGAGAGACAAAGATGGCCATTTCCAGCTCTCTCCCCTTCCCCACCCCCCATCAGTTTCCACCCTTAAATTTCCTGGGAAACAGGCTCCTGAGAACAGTCACAGAACAGACCTGAGCAGAGCACTCCTGCATCCTCCTTGTGTCTGCAGTCGTGCTGCCCCCAGCCCCTGGAAGGGCACTCCCAGAGCTTGGATTCATTTCCAGAGCAGTTCACATCATCCAGCCAGATCTGTCCCGAGCCTTCCCCGTAATGAGCGGAGGCAGCTGCCTCGATGGCGTGTCCACATTCCAGCTGTTGGCAAACCACGTTGGAGTCAGCCAGGTCCCAGGAATCATCACAGATGGTCCCCCAGGTGCCCTGGTAATAAATCTCCACTCTCCCAGCACAGCGACCTGCCCCATTCACCAGTCTGATTTGCCTGCTTCCTGTAGAGAGAAAGCCCAGCTGTGAATATGAGAGTAGCTTCTACAGGAGGGAATTTTGGGGACATTTCAGAAATACATCACCTGAGCAAACAACTCCGACATCCTCAGTGATTCCTGCCTGCACTGTCTCAGGAAGTGTGGTGTTGCAGAGTGTTAAATGAGTCTCATTTCCTGCACACTGGACTCTTCTCAGCCCCACAGGGCCTGTTCCTCGTTCAGATTTCCGTGGGTGATAGGCTTTTTCAGCAGCACCACATTGGAGCTGTCTGCACACCACGGTGGCATCATCCATGTTCCACTGATCATCCAGGACTCTGCCCCACACACCACTGAGGGAAATCTCGACTCGCCCATCACACTGGCTCTCTCCATTCAACAGACTGAGAAATTTAGTGTAATTTGAGCCTAGGAGAGATGGGAATGCACTGAATGACATTCAGTGTTTATACATTAGAAATACTATATGTGTTGTGCCTGAAGAGAAGTTAGTTAATATATAAGGGATAAAATAGTCATGAAGAGTATAATTAAAAACAGTAAACCCTATCAAACCTTACTTGGTTGATTGTTTCATTCCATATTGAAAAAGGAAATATCCTATATGGACTGTGAGGGTACTTACACACATGCGGGAAGCCTGCTCTGACGGGCTGGAAATCCAGCACGTTGGAGCAGATTCAATTAATTAAGTCTGCTGGATCACATATACATTGACATGCTCTGGCAGCCTCGTGCATCACGTGTGTCAGCTGCACAGCATGCCTCTGCACGGAGAAAATGGTGCAGTGTGCTTTGAACTAAAACATGTTTGATATGCCTTAGTTTAAAGCACCCTGCTGTCATTTTCTCAGTGCAGGGAGAAATTAGCACAGCTCACTGTTTAAAAGTGCCCAGTGCTACATCAGGACCATGTGTAAAAATGCCCTGAGATCCTGAGGCTTATGGGGGAGCTTGTTGCTACATCCTACCCATGAACAGGTAAGGACAGCTCTTTGCATTATTGTTTGAGGGAACACACACACACACACACACACACACACACACACACACCCCTGGTATAGTTAGTATAGTTATTGTGCTTCACAGTCTCCTCACTTAATTGAATGGGCTAAAAGCCTACAAACGAGTGAATGGTACTTGAGCAGGTCTCAGGGGTTGGATTGGGAGTTTAGTGGTCAAGAAGCTGTTGAAAATGAAAATTAAAACCCTTGGTTTTCAAAAAGAGGTGACTTTTGTGTATTTAATTAGTTCCCTCTTGTATGCCAGACACGTGATCACTTTTTTGGTCTAAGGTAGTTGTTAGCATACACATTTTAGAATGTGGTGCCAGCTCTATATCCAGCATATAACTGTGGCTCTTCCGGTCTTACCATATAAAGCAGACTGCATGTGGTAAGGCTTCCTCAGTGGACTTAGGCCCACAGAGTCCTCATTTTTTTAATCCTAAAGAGGTCAAGGCTTCCAGTAGACAATGAGTTGCTCAGCTCAGCCACTTGAGTATTTTTTTTTGCGGGCCAAAGTCTAGGTTCCAAAAAATCTCAAGCACTTTGGTAGTTAGGCAAGGTCTTTGTTGATGGTTCTACCCAACTTAAGGGTCTTCATTCTTTTGTCTTATATCTCCATAACAGTGGAGGTTAGACTAGCCATGGGAAGACAAAACTGGTGGGCTGGTGAATTTATTGTTCTGACCACAGACCGAACTGCAAGCAAATATGGTGCCTAGGGAGGCACACACATTTACAACAATTAATAAAATGGCACTGCATTAAATACCACAAAGATATTAAGTAGACTGAGCAGGTAAACTGTAATGAGATATTGTCTGTGACCACACCATACTTCTTAATGTCCAATGAAGGTATGTATATTTTCCAGATCTGTCTTCTGAATGTGTTGTGCAGTTTCCCTTAGTAAAAGAACTGTAAGGTCAGAGACAGTGATAGTACTGTGAAAAGTGTTTTCCTACAGCTGATTGGGTGTTTCTATCCTTTATCATAATCCATGGATCCTACAAATACCTGTCACAGAACATGACATATCTCATCTCATGTAATACATGTATATCTCATATCTCTTGTATCAAATGCCCTCATAGAAACAATGCAGATGAACTTAAACAACCATTACCCTACAGAGTGAGTTCTCATAACCAAAAGTGAAGCAAATAGCAAACAGTGCATAGCACTCAAGTCTGGAAATCTAGATATTCTCTATCCTGAAATTGTCAAATAATGTGATATCTTGTGTCTGGGAAATGTACTCACATTTTTTTTTCAATAATGGGTTGGCACTATGTAACTGAAGAATACCAAAAATAATTAATGTAGGAAGAAAAGAGAAAAAATGATCTGGCAGCTATAGGCTCATTATTATGGTTTTCTACAGCACATAAGAGTTTAGAACTAATTTGAAGGAAAGGATAACTAAAGTAATGGAATACATGGAAATAGGAAGATAGGCAAGTTGGATTTACCAAAGGCAGATAAGACCAGACCAACTTGATACCTTTCTATAACAAAATAATTTACTGTCTCTAGAGAAAGGCAGATCACAGAGGAAACAGTAAGCTCCAGTGAAGAAGAAGCTTAGCACACAAATGTTTTAAGTTTTTAAGGGAAGGTGGCAATGGGTAGTTTTAAGCAGGAAAATGCCATGATCAAGGGCATCCAGGAAGAGCACACACCAACTGCTGAAACTTCCGTAGCCTGATGAAGGGTTTTTGAACCCGAAAGCTTGCTTAATAACTATTCTCCAACTATTTGGGTTGGTCTAATAAAAGATATTAAATTCACCCAAGGATCCTTGTCTGCCTATGGTCTAGGGAAGTCACTTCTGCAGTTTCCCCAGACTCTTGTCTAACATATTTCCACTTACAATCTTGGAACACAAAGTGGGAGTACACTGATGAGATTTGCTGGTGACACATCCACCCAGGAGGATTTGATTATCACAAGGAAAGGATGTTGGAAGACTTTGAGAACTAAAGTACAGCAGGATTAAATTTACTAGCCCAGAATGCAGGATGCACTTGGGAACTAATGGCAAGAATTTCTACTACAAGATGCGAACTCAAGGGTTTGAACTGAGATGAGGTGATTAGGGTATCCTAGGTGATCCCAGTGTGACTCTGAGCCACCAATCCAATGTAGAAATGAGAAAGGCAAGTGAAATCATTGGATGTATCCAACTATGAATTTCTATGAATGTTGATGTATCCAACTATGATAGACACTATGAATTTCTAGAAGAGATAGGCAAATACAAATGGTATATTTAAAGGGAATATAGTGTCCAGTTCTGGTCACCGGTGTTCAAGAAAGATGAGCTCTGGTGTTGGGGCAGAGAAAGAATAGCAGAAACATAATGAGAACAAAGAGGCTTTTAAACCAAAATATATTATTTTAACTTCCTTTTGTTTTGTTTAATTTTTTCTTTTCTTTTCCTTAGGTCAGTAAAACAGTTAGTCAAAATGCTATTGTTTATCCTGTGAAATACACTGAATGAAAGATGTTGATTTTCCTCTTCAAATTTGGAAGCAGAAACAATAACCTGGTATTCTGAAATGAAATAAATACTTTTATTTTAGGTCTAACTCAAATGTTGCTCCATTTCCGTTTTTTAGAAACAGAAATATCCAGGTCTCCATTCATAGCTTTTTGACTACTTGTTTTCACACTTTTCTCAAAGTCATTTATTCTTTTCCCTTCTTTCCACTGAAAACTTTCAGGAAAACTAAAAAAACAAACAAAACCAAAACAAAACAAAAACCAAAGGAAAAAGGGAAAATATTTTTGTACTTTTTCAAAAGCAAAGGGTGGTAAGCCAAAGTGTCTTCAGAAGAAAAGGGTGTTAAGCCAAAGCCAGAGTGTCTTTATGAGCTCTTCCTAACATTAGAAGTTTAATGATATAGAAAGTAGGGCTGTGAGGAATGGCACCATTCCATTTCGACTTGAGTTTCGAAGTTTTGGTGGAACAGAGTATCATTTTGAATTTTTTTTCAATTTGAAACCACTGCGCCATTTCCTTTCGACAAAACAGTGAAGCTGTTTTGAACTTTCACCCATACATTATAATGGGGAAGCTCGAAACAGCCTCTCTAATCTGGCAGGAAGATGGGGGCCTGCAACCCCAGGAGGGCTGAGGGAGCAGTGCCTGTCCTCCTGGGGATGCAGGCCCCCATCTGACTGCCAGATGAGGGAGGGAAGCCAGGTGTTGCCACCTGGGACCGGGGAGCTGGGAAGGGAACTGAGCCCAATTGCTCAGTTCCCCTTCCCAGAGCTATGATCAATCAGGCTGGGGAAGGGAACTCAGCTGAGCTGAGCTGAGTTCCCATCCCCAGAGCTAGGACTGGGCTGGGGAAATGAGCTCAGCCCATCCTAGTGCTGGAGATGGGAACTCAGCTCAGCTGGGCTGAGTTGCCTTCCCCAGCCTGATCGCAGTGCCGGGGAGGGGAACAGAGCCCAGGCTGGCTGAGTTCCCTTTCCCTGTGCTGTGATAGGCTTCTCGCAGCCCAGCCATGGGAAGTGGGGAGACCTAGGGCTGCACTCCTGGCTGAGCTACATGGGGCTGCAGAGCCACTGGGAGCACAGCCCTGCTTCTCCCCTGTCTCCCACCACCTGTCTGCTGGCTGCTTCAAAACTCAAAATGTTTTGAAACTTTCAAAACATTTTGACTAGCCTCATTTCGTTTTGAGGCTGTTTTGAAGCCCTCCGCTTGGATTTGATTTAGCTGTTTCAAGCTGAAAATGAGTGGAAACAGCGTCGAATCAAAATAGGAAGTGAAATTTCACACAGTCCTAATAGAGAGCAATAGAGATATTTAGGATCATTTGTGACATTTGGGAAAGCAGCGCAGGCAGAGCTCTACCACTGCTCCACTGTGCTCACTACAAAGTAGCTGAGGTTTTTACTGAACAATCCGGGGCTATTTCAGGTGACAGCTATTGTTTTGTGAAAATGTTACTCCTGTTAATTTAACTTTTAGCAAAAACCTTAGCACATATCCTGAGAGGCAGGTGTCACTATCTCTGCAGTGCTCCTGAACTTACCTGAGCAAATCACATTGGCATCATGGTCATGTGAGCATTGAGAGGCCCCCAAGGCAGTAACAGGGCAAAGCCCCAAATGGGGTTCTGTACCATTACAGTGAAATTTGTATCCCCAGACAGAGTTGTTTCCTTTCCCAAAATGCCCTCCTCCTGGAGCTGACACAGCGACTCCACAGTCAAGCTGATGACAGAGAACATGGGCATCGGATAAATCCCAGCGCGAGTCGCAGAGGGTGCCCCAGGCACCGAGCACCTGGAGCTCCACTCTCCCTGAGCACTGTGTGCTGCCGTTCACCAGCCTGAACCCTGTGAACCCTGCAGGAAATGGAGAGGGTATTTAGAGAGGAGGCTCATGTGTAACTTTTCACCAAATATTTAAACAATGGGAAGTCATGTGGAATTTGATCCCATTTTCCTTGTCTTGGATTGTTTGAGTTTTACTAGAAGCTCACCCCAACTTTACTGTCCTTTCCCTCTACTCAGTTAGAACATGTTCTTGCTGCACCCCAATCAATAATGCAGAACAGCGTTATTTTAAGCACATTGTACTGGACTTACATGAGCATATGGTGCTGGCATCCTTGGCATGTGAGCACGTCTGATTCACTTGCAATGTCCTGGGGCAGGAAATTAGGCTAGTCTCCTTCCCCTCACACTGCAACTGTTCCGTCCAGATCAGCCCATGTCCTTCTCCAAAGTGAGCTCCTCCTGGCACAGATAAAGCTGCTCCACAGTTTAACTCCTTACAGAGAACATCGGCAGCTTTGAGATCAAAGAGGGAATCACACACTGTTTTCCAAGTGTTTCCATGCATTATCTCCACACGTCCTGAGCAAACTCTGTCCCCTCCAACCAGCCGGGGCTGAATGTGTCCTAGAAAGTCAACAAAAGGGGCAATAAGGAATGATGGGCCTTTGAAAATTCATGGCCCAAATCACTGGTAAGTGGTAGCTGCACTAACAATCCATACCCTCTGGCACGCCCACAGGGATTATGTGCAAGCCCATTTCTGTTTGTGAAGATTTTTTTTGTTTCTTTTCCTTTCCCCTTCTCCAGTGCTCCTGTTGAAGCTGAGCTACTAATCTAGTTATGGGGAAAAAAGGATGTAGGGATCCTGTCACACAGAACACTTAGAATGTGTTAACTGTACTTAAAATGCAAACATCCCCACATTCAAGCAGTAAGAGTGCAAAGTACAATCATAGTGCAGCCAAGTTAGGATTGTTTGTGTAAAGAGTATCTCCAGAACACATTAAGTAACACATGTTCACCAATCATTGGACTGTTCCACAGAGATATATGAACAGTTTGCCATCCTCACCCATCCATGACATCTGTCAGGGACCCCTCTGCTGTATCAAGCCCCCATTGTCAGTCCCAGCCCTGTCACTGGACTGGGATTGCCAATCCATGACCTGTGCATAAGAGATCATGCTAGAACACAGTAAATATTACTGTGCGACTTCTCAGAACACATTCTACCTTTTAATAGAGCACAATATTTTAATGCTCACTACAATCTAAATAAAATACATGCTAGGTCTCCCATGCAGCAAGGCTTTAGGGCAATGCATTGGGACATTTTTGCTCCCCTGGAAGCAAGAGATTAGGTGAGAAAGCCTGGAAGGCTCTCCATCCCTTTCAGGCCAGTAGCCACTTCCCAGGGCCACATACCTTTAGCATGCTCTCTTGTCCTTGAACCACATATAACCTACAAACCTCCCTCTTATTGCTGCTTATGGTGGCAGCTTTAAAAGGAGCAATAGAGGAGAGAGTGGAAATGGGTGCACTGTGGTGTGGGGGTTCTAGAGAACTATGCTGGGAAGTCCAATAGATCCAGGTTCAATGTCTGTCTGTGTGAGGGGTTCTAGAACCCATGTGGGTGCCTAAACTCATCAGATATTTGTGGGGGCAAATGCTTTATCATGTTTTTTGGTTGCCAGTCTGGGTGAATATGTAGTGTTCCATATGTGTCCAAGGATAAATTTCCCAAGGTAACATTACTGTCAAAATGTCCTGTACATAACCAAAAAATAGCCACTTAAGTGACCAAGACAGAAAAGAATGCCAACCCATGTGGGATTTCCCTGCCTCAGTTCACAGGGGGTTGTAGAAGGAGGGCATAAAAGAGGTTAAACAACCTTATTTTTGCCCCTGCACCTACCACCTTCCATTTGCACCCCTCCCTCATCCCCACCAAATTCAAACTTAGGGCTCCTCTCCTGCTGCTCTGGAGAGCTTGGCAACAAGCTCCTCTGAAAGTCCCAGCAGTCACATGCATGGGTTATACCTGCTGGTGTTGCCAGAGGAGGGGGCAGGAGGGACAAATGACCCCAGATACCTTTTAATTTGGGGCTGGGAGCAGGGTACTCCCCATGACGCACATCTCTATGGAAGAACAGCCTACTATCAGGCTTGCTCTGTCCTTGAAGAAATGCATTCATAAACAAGGTTCAGCTCCTACAGCGGGGCACATGTAGGGAGGAATGCATCAATGCTCTTGGATGTTGCCCCTGTGTGAACCTTGTGCTGCTGTACACAGAGCAGCACAGACCTACATCCCCAGTTCACACCTTTGGAAACAGCCTTGGCTGGACACTCACTGGTCCTAAAGGTTGGAGCAGCCTCAGTGTGCCCTTGTTTCCCTTGGGGACTGCAATTAACGTCTGGGAAACTCCATGTGGGACCCAATGCCAAGACCAGACCCAGAAAGTGTCATGTTCAGTAAGTTATGCTCATGAGGATTAACCTACAAAAGGCAGGTTGGCTGAGTTCTTACCTGTGCATATCTTTCCAACATCATCCCAGCCACAGTTGCCTTTGCCCCATTCTTCATGTTTGCAGTCCCAGATAGCTGATTCATTGCCCTGACACACAACATCAGTTAACCAAATTCCTTGAGCTCCTGCCCCAAAATGATCAAAGCTAGGAACATGGGCAGCAGATCCACATCCCAGCTGCCTACAAACAACCTCAGCACCTGTCATGTTCCAGTTCTTATCACACACTGTTCCCCACACATCCTTGTGCTTAACCTCCACTCTCCCAGCACAAGGGCTGCCTCCATTCGCCAGCCTCAGCTCATCAGCACCTGAAAACAGAGAGACAGAGCAGGGTTACAGAGAATGCTGATCTCCAGTCCTGTTGGTCAATCTCCCCTCAGACCTGGGCACTGTTGCACAGGCCCTGAGGTCTGATTCCTGCTCTGCACTCATATCTGGCACTGGAGAGGCAAGGACAAGAGGGTCTCTTTCCTTCACAGCTGCCTTGGTGCGTGGATGATGTAGGGTGCTTACCCTTCTGTCTTAAACAGGTGAGTCAGCCCTGTTCTCAGTTTCTCAGGCCAGCTTTTATGCTTTGTCCATAGAGCCACAAATTCAGAAGACAACCAAGCAAGTCCTGGAACCCCAGCAATAGTATAAACCAGGTATAGGGGGTGGTGTGAAGAGCAGCATTTATGAAGCACTTTGATTACTGACCAGATTTGGGGATGAACATTTTAGCTAAATCCTAAATCATGGGGGAAAAAAAAAAAGGTAATTTCCAAGCCTTATATCTGTTTCCATATTTCCAGCTCCTCCCTAAGAAATGCCCTGATTGTCCAGTATCTTCACACAGCATAAATAATGTGCCTCCCTTTTCCCTAATTGGCCAAGTATAACCATAAAGATTGGAAAAGCCTGACACTGAGGGTGAGCTTACAGTTAGATCATGGTAAGACTACTTAAACCAGGGGTGTCCAACCTTTTTGAATGTGGGGCCAGATCATGAACGTTTTTTCACACAGTGGGCCAGCAGGAGCGGCTGTTCACGCAACCTGTCCAGTCTGGCCATGGCCTGGGGGCGCAGGGGTCAAGGGGTGCTGCCTGACCCCACCGTGTCCTCCCTGCCACCTGGGCGGCCTTGAGGATGCTCCCACACCTGTGCACCTAGGCTCAGCAGCCAGGAGGACATGTGGGGACTCTACGGCTGGTGCAGGATGTGCAGGGACACCCCCCTGCTTGTTCTTCCCCGGGGCAGCCTGAGCCCGAGCCCAAGTGGCAGGGGTCCCTCCCTCCCCACGGCCCACGACTCACTACCCCCAGCACGATGTCTGCGGGCATAGGGGGATGCGGGGAGGTGGGAGCGTTTCTTAGGGAGGAGCTTCCTGTCCTGACAGTCACAGCAGCAGCGGCAGCAGCATCTCCCGTAGGCCCAGCCACAGTATCCCTCCAAGCCAGCATCGGTGCCTCCTGCACCTGTCCGCCCGCTGCACCGCGACCTGCTCCAGCCCATGCGGCCAGCGGGGACCGGCACAGGGTGGGGCCGGCAAGCAAATGAGGAAGGGAGGGGCAGGGCTAGGAATGGAAACCCTGAAATGTGGGAGAGGGGAGGAGCTGGCATGCAAATGAGGAAGGGAGGGGTGAGGCGAGGAAGGGACAATGTGAAATGAGGGGAGAGGGGAGGAGCCACACCGCATCGGAAACGTCAAGCAGACGCAGTGCATGTGGGAACCTTGTCCCTTCCCCAGTCCTTCAGCAGCCATTAGGAAGCTGCTGAGGGGCTAGGGGAGGGACAAGGGGTGGGGACAAAAGTAAACAGTGTTTACTTTCATTTCCCAACGCAGCACCGCAGGCCTCAGAAAATGGCTTGGTGGGCTGCATGGTGGCCCGTGGGCCGTATGTTGGACACGCCTGACTTAAACCTTGAACAATCACACAATAAGGCTCATTATCAAGTATCAACTGCCTTGAAGCATCTTAAAGTTATGCCACTTCAGGTGAGGTTTATATTTGAGCTGTGTTAGCTAGCTTGAGTTAAATTAATTCCTGGGTGTTCACCTGAGATAAAACCACCAATTTACACAGTATCACAGAAAGAACTGTCCCAGGTGGACTAACTATCATCCATTACATTATGGTCCTGGTCTGACAGCAGGGAACAGTCAGGCAACAGTTGGATGTGAATGGAGTGACAGAAAAGGGGTAAAGGGGTACAGGGGATCAAGGAAGGGGAGCATGGGGGAGAGGACAAAAGGGACAGGATTGAAAGGTGGGGAGAGATGGGGGAGGGAAGAGCTGGTGGGTGGAGAGCTGCTGGGCTTGTGCTTCTTCCCCCACCCCCAAATCATCCTAGATTGCCTCCTCCACCCCCAGATTGCTCCTCTCCCACCCCAGTCAATCTCTTTGCCCCCTGTCCCTTGGCCCCCAGATCTCTGTCCTGTCATCCCAATCAGTTCAAGGGTAGCAGAGCTAGGACTGGCTGTTGTCAGGACACTGATAGCATCTCACCCCAAATCTTCTTGCAGTTTCACCCAGTAGCCTCATATACACTTAAAAAAGAGGCAACAAGATGAAGCCCTTAGGGAACCCACAGGAAAACTCCCAAGGGAATGATGAGAACTGATCCATCACCACCCTCTGGGACCTCCTTGCCTAGAAAGAGTAGAACAAATTTAGAGTTGTCCCATGAATATCCACCAGGACATGTAAATGCTGTATCAGCACCCCGTGGTCAACTGTATCAAAAACTGCTGAAAGAAACAGTAATATCAAAAAGGCACAATTTCACCTATTGAACTCCAGGGGAAGATCATCAACCAAGACCGTGTGGCCCATTAGCAATGAGTAGTTGTACTTCTTTCTTGTACTTCCCAGCATGAAAAATTGCTGCTATAACATCCCTCTTGCCCTGGGCTAGTCTGTCCCCCCTCCCCCCCCATGTGTCTATCACTCTGGTTGCTAGGTAACCAACTCTGCCTAGTGTCTATGGGCAGGTGACCTGGGCTGGAGACATTCCTGAGGGAGGGGGAACCTGCTCCTGAGGACATGAAATGCTACAAGTAGCTAGGAGGTGAACTCCACCTCTCTATTGTGTTGGCCTTGACCTCATGGCAGTGGTTCAAGAGATGTTACTCTAGGGGCTGACCGATGATGCTTTTAAAATTAGTTGGCTGGTATCCAATTACATCTAGCCAGGATTGGATCAGGTAGATGATGTCAAAAGGGCTATATAAGTCAAGAGTGCCCAGGAGGAGGGGCAGCAGCCATGATGAAGACACACACAGCAGGTGAAACATCTGCAGCTGTGTCTCTCTCAAGATGTTAAAGTGAGTAAAATGCTGAAACCTATCTAGATATATAGCTTGCTGTAAAGTACATGGGGGATCAAAGGTTACTAGCCACACTGTTTGCTCTAAGGTTATTCTGTGATTTCTCCCTATCCTGAATCCTCCCCCAAGCCTTCTCTCTCTAACCAATAAAGTTCTCCACTGTACCTAGTGTGGTGAATTCATTGGGAGAGGGATAAGAGGCATGCATTCATGCCCTCTTGGTCTGTCTGACTAAGGGAGGCTACTATTTGTGCTCCAAGCCAAGGGAAGCACCCCAAGTCCTTGCAGTGGGTCGAGCACCCTCAAGGTCTACAAGGCCTGTGTATCCCAGGGGGCACAGGGCCATGGACAGACCAAGACTTCTGAATGTGGGCTTGTGGGTGTGCTCTGGGAAGGGGGTCAGCCAGATATGAGGCACACCCAGGGAGGCACTCCAAGCCTGGTAGGTGGTCAGGTGCAGTGAGGTGAGTGGCGCAGCACAGGAGCGCCTCCTACTGGCCCGCCATACATGGTGTCAGTCGTGGGATTCCACAGCCTGCTGTCTAGATGACATAATTTGGGGAAAGGAATAGAGTCACTGAAAACCCTTGAGCAAAGAAATCCTCAACTTGGCATTGGGTCATCCGGACAGAGTTGCTAGCTAGGATGACTGACACATATGACCACATTACTATGGCCAAACTGGTGGAGAAACTGAAAGAGGAAGGCCTCCAAAGAAGGAAAGGGCAACCCCCCCCCCAAAAAACAAGACCTAATTAAAGTCCTGCTGGAGAATGACCGGGCCAAGGGACTTCCGGCCCTGGTTCCGAGTGGGGCTGAAGTCCCTTCCAATGGGCCACCAGCAGAAAACCTTGAGGAGTGACCATTTCCCCTGCCCAACATCTGGAACTCCAGAAGTACAGAATGGAGCTAGCAGAAAGGGAGGCCTAGCACCAGTATGAGTTGCCCAAGATGAAGCATGAGGCTACAGAGGCATAACTCAAGCATGAGTGGGAACTCCAGCTACTCCAGATGCATCAGGGCACCGGAGCTCTGGCCAACCCACCCCAGATGAGTCCAGCTGCACCCACCAGCGTGACCTCCAAGAACTTTGCCTAGTACAGAGAGGTAGATGACACAGAGATGTTCCTGGGTAACTTTGAAAACCAGGCACACTGAGGGAACCTGGGGAAAGAGGAGTTCATGAGGTTTATGCTTGGGCTGGTGATGGGCAAAATGGCAGGTATCCTTCACAGTCTGCTTTTGGGGATGGCAAATTAATTTGATGCCATTAAAGTGGTGGTGCAGAAGGGGTATAGATAGGGCCCAGACCATTTCTAGGATCAGTTTCACACAGCTGCCCCAGAGCTGGGACAATCTATGGCTGAATTTGTGGCCCAGTTGTGGGAGTCACTCCTTAAATGGGTGGAGGGAGCCAAAGCAGACACCAGAGATAAGGTGCTGGACCCCATAGTGCCAGATCAATTCTATTCCAGGTGCCCTTGGGAGATTTGACTCCTGGTCAAAGGTAAGGAGACCACATCAGCCAATGAGGCTGCAGACATCACTGACCAGTTGTTGATAAACCAGAAGGGGCTGGACAGAAGGCCTCCTTGCTTGAGGGAGGAACAGAAAGGGTTCCAAAAAGTGCGGAAGGAAGGGTCAGTCCCAAAATGGGAGAGTAAGCCTCCCCCTGGAAAGTGCAAGGTGACCCCAGATTCGGGCAAGCCTCCCAATTCAGAAATAAAGGTTTGCTTTAACTGCAGGGAGACTGGCCACATCAGGGCCAACTTCCCAAAGCAAAGCAACACCCATAAGTTTATCAACTACACAACAGTTGTAACCAGTGAGGGAAGAAGCCCAAGCCACTCTGAGGAGCATACTTATTGCTATAGGATTACAAACCCAGAGAAGGTGACAACTACCCACCAGACTGAAGAAATAGTAAGGGGGAGAACTCTCACCGGGAAACTGGACATAGGGACCAAAGTGTCATTAATTGATGCCAGCCTTGTTTTGCCCTCGGATATAGTCCCAGGGAAAACCCTTATCATAGAAGGGGTGGGGTGCCAGACCTTCAAAGTATCTGTAGCCTGCTTCCCCCTCGAGTGGAAAGGCTGTGGATGCTGATGGACATAGGAGTGTTGAAAGAGACTCCTGTCCCCATACTCATGGGAAGGGACATGATGGAGCTTGCGTATCGAAAGGAGCGTGGGAAAGCTTTGTAGAACCCTACCTCATTAATGTGGTAACTCACAACCAAGTGGGAAGGTGAGGGCAGGAGGTCAGGAAACCTCCCAGGGCCAGGTAACCTTGAGGGCTGCAGAATAAGATGGGGGAAAGGAAAAGACCCTTGCTCCCCTCCAGCTGTGACCATCTGTCAGCCTCTTAGAAAACTGGCAACCTCAGGTTTGGGTTAAGTAACAACCCCAAGAAGGGCCTAGCCAGTCAGTGGCAGTGGAAACTGAGACCCAGCAAGGGAGGAAGCACCAGCTGGGGATGCCGCACCCACGGTCCGTGGCCGACAAGGCAAAGTGCAATGCCCTAGGGCAGCAAAGTCACAAGCTAAAGAGGAAGCTGAAGGCCCAAAGACAAGAGGCCGCCCTCCTGGTGCAGCAGTGAGACACTCTCCAGGAGCAGCTAAGTTCAGTCAAGGCTGAGCTGGCCTCCCAGAATGTTCTGCTGCAGCAGCTGCAAACTGACCTGTACGAGCAAAATGCCCGAGAGACCATGGAGCACATCAAGGAATGCCACAACATGGGAGCAGATCCTCCATCACAAAGAGACTCTGGGCAACATGTTAGATGGACTCAGGCCTACCCAAGAGTTCTCTGGCACGGGAACTCCCCAGTGTGCTTTAATGTTCTATGTGTGTTGTTGTTATGGCTGGTCTTATATGTTGTGTGATTTCTCTTTAGGTATGAAAGAGAACCTTTCCACACAAAGCACACTCGGGCCCATGGCTCTGTGAAGTGTTGTGCCCAGGCTTTTAAAGGAAGCAGTGGAGGGGAGGGGGAGAGATGTGATGAAATGCTGCTACAGCATCCTCCTCACCCAGGGGCTAGTCTGTTTCCCCCCAACCCATGTGTCTATCAATCTGGTTGCCAAGCAACCAACTCTACCTAGTGTCTATGGATAGGTGACCTGGGCTGGAGACATTCCTGAGGGAGGGGGAACCTGCTCCTGCAGACGTGAGGCCCTACAAGTAGCCAGGAGGTGAACTCCACCTCTCTATTGTGTTGGCCTTGATCTCATGGCAGTGGTTCAAGAGATGTCACTCTAGGGGTGACTGATGATGCTGTTTAAATTGGTTGGCTGGTGCCCAATCACACCTGGCTAGGACTGGATCAGGTATGATGTCAAAAGGTCTACATATAAGTCAAGAGTGCCCAGGAGGAGGGGCAGCAGCCATGATGAAGACACACACAGCAACTGAACCATCTGCAGGTGTCTCTCTCTCAAGATGTTAAAGTGAGTAAAATGCTGAAACCTATCTAGATATATAGACTGCTGTAAAGTAGATGTGGGATCAAAGGTTACTAGCCACACTGTTTGCGCTGTTATTCTGTGATTTCTCCCTATCCTGAATCCTCCCCCAAGCCTCCTCCTTATAGCCAAAAAAGTTCTCCACCATGGGTGACTGGTGCCTCCTGAGTCAAGGGAGGCACTTGCTCGCCCCTACGTCCAGTCAGCAATTGGGGTGGGGGACACTTCTGGGTCAGCACCATTGGTAATGGGGGGACTGCAAGGATTGCTTCTTCTGGCTCTCCCACTCCCCGACCGGCGCTTTCAGAGGGGGCATCAGCCATCTTGTCCCCCACCCCCTCCCATCACCTAATCAGGGAATGCTTCCTGGTAGGAGGTGCACCAGCACTCTCAGGGGGTGCACATGCACCCCTGTGCACCCCCTACATGTTGCCACTGTTCTCCACTGTACCTAGCATGGTGGATTCATTGGGAGAAGGATAACTATGGGAGGCTACTATTTGTGCTCCAGGCCAAGGGAAGCAACCAAACTTCTTGCAGTGGGTCGAGCACCCTCAAGATATACAAGGCCTGTGTATCCCAAGGGTCCCAGGGCTACGGACAGACCAAGACTCCTGGGTGGTGGCAG
>NW_005842734.1:247737-253229 GCF_000455745.1 Alligator sinensis | reverse complement strand
GGTGAGAGGTCAGGCACTCCCAGGGAGACACTCTGAGAGGCAGGTGGTCAGGCACAGTGAGGTGGGTTGCTCAGTGCAGGAGTGCCCCCTACTGGCCTGCCACACAAGCGACCCAACAGAAAGTAGTATAGCAGTGCACTGGAACAGTTATCTGAAAGTCTGGTGGGGGACTGGTCTCTGTATAGGAACAAAAAGGGTGCCACATTTATCTGCACAGATCTGAAGAAGCTCATGAAGGAGGAAGGAGAGAAGATTGTAATGCTCTTAGCATAGAAAATATAGAGCTAAATCCACTCCTGACCTCTTTTCTGTGTGGGGCAGCAGAGAAAACATTGGGAAATCGTGAGACTAGCCAAGGCCCCTACAGCCCCTGCCACTACAGCCACAGAGTGAATCACTGGGTTCTGTGCAGCTCTGTGGCTCTCTGGGAAGCCCTGCATTCAGCCTGGATGGAGCCCTTCCATTCATCTAGCCTGTATTTTCTGAGCTTGCCTCCCAAAATATTGTGGGAGAATGTATCAAAAGCCTTGCTAAAATCCAGGTATACCACATCCTCTGATCTCTCCACATCCACAGGGCCTGTCATTTCATCATAAAAGGCAATCAGGTTGGTTAGGCATGACTTGTCCTGTGTGAATTCATGCTGCCTGTTCCTAATCACCTTCTTGTCCTCCAAGTGCTTAGAACTGGATTCCTTGAGGACCTGCTCCATGATTTTTCCAGGGACTGAGGTGAGGCTGACTTGTCTGTAGTTCCCTGGATCTTCCTTTTTCCCTATCTTAAATATGGGCACCTTGGGTGTCTATGGGTACTATGGGCATATACGGACACTGTGGGCACCCTTTTCCAGTCATCCAGGACCTCTCCTGATTGCCATGAGTTTTTACAGATCATGGCCAGTGGCTCTGTAATCTCACCACCCAACTCCCCCAGCACCTTTGGGTGCATCCCATCCAGCCCCAACACCTTTTGTATGTCCAGCTTTTCTAAATAGTCCCTAGTCTGTTCTTTCACCACAGTTGGCTGTTCACTTCCTCCCCAAACTGTGCTTCCTGGTGCAGTAGTCTCAGAGCTGCCCTTGCCTGTGAAGACTGAGGTGAAAAAGGCATTGCGCACTTTAGCTTTTTCTGCATCCTCTGCCACTAGATGGCTCCCCCATTTAGTAACAGACCTACACATTCTTTCATCCTCCTCTTGTTGATGACATACTTGTAGAAACCCTTCTTGTTACCCTTCACATCCCTTGCTAGCTGCAACTGCAATTGTGCTTTGGCGTTCCTGACTTCATCCCTGCATACCCAAGCAATACTCTTATACTCCTCCCTAATTGTTTATCCAAGTTTCCATTTCTTATATGTTTCCTTTTTGTGATTTAGTTTATGGAAGAGATCTTTGCTAAGCCAAGCTGGTCTTCTGCCACACTTGCTAGTTTTCCTGTTCATTGGGATGCTTTCTTCCTGTACTCTCAGTAAGGTTTCTTTTGAGTACAGCCAGCTGTCCTGGACTCCTCTCTCCTTCAGACTGGCTTCCCAAGGGATCCTGCTCATGAGTTTCCTGAACAAGTCAAAGTATGTTTCTATGAAGTCCAGGGTCCTTACTCTGCTGCTGTCCATTCCTCCTTTTCTCTGGATCCTGAACTGAATCATGTCATGGTCACTGCTGCCCAACTTGCCATTCAGTTCTACAGACCACAGCAATTCTTCCCTGTTTTTGTGTAACAGGTCAAGAAGAAAATGGCCCCTAGTTGGTCTCCCTAACACTTGCACAAGGAACATGTTCCCAACACTCTCCAAAACTTCCTGGACTGCCTGCACAATGCTGTGTTGCCCTCCCAGATGTCTGGGTGATTGAAGTCCCCTATGAGAACCAGGGCTTGTGACTGGGAAACTTCCACTAGCTGTTTGAAGAAAGCTTCATCCACCACTTTCTCCTGGTCTGGTGGTCTATAGAAGACCTCCACTACAACCTCACCCTTGTTGCTCTCCCCTCTAACCGGAACCCGGAGACTTTCAACAGTTTCAGCTGGAGCTCTAAGCAGTCATATGGTTCTTTTACATAAAGTGCAAATCCTCCTCTTCTTCCTTGCCTGTCCTTCCTGAACAGTTTATATCCATCCATGAAAGTTCTCTAGTCATATGAGCTATCCACCAAGTCTGTTATTCCAATCACATCATAGGTCTGTGACTGTGCAATGATTTCCAATTCTTCCTCCTGCTTGTTTCCCAGGCTCTTTGCATTTGTGAACAAGCACCTGAGGTAACTAGTCAATTGACATGATTTATCAAGATGTATGAGAACAACTAACCTGTGCCCCCTCCTGCTTACTCTTCCCCCAGGTCTCCTGTTTGCCCATTTACCTCAGGGCTTTGGTCTCCATCCCCGGTAAACCTAGCGTAAAGCCATCCTCACTAGGTTAGCGCTCCTGTCTGCAAAGATGCTCTTCCCTCTCTTTATCAGCTGGTCCCATCTCTTCCCAGAAATCCTTCTTGGAACAACTTTCCATGGAAAAAGATGCCAAATCCTTGCTGGTGACACCACCTGTGCAGCCACGTATTGATCTGCAGGATGCACCTGCTCCTGCCTGGGCCCTTTCCTGTGACCGGAAAGATGGAAGAGAACAGGGCCCAAGCCCCAGACCACTTCATCTGTATATCTAGAGCCCCACAGTCACTTTTGATCTGCTCAGGGTGTTCTTCTCCAGACTAAATAATCCTAGCTCTTTCAGCCTTTCCACATACATCATGCCACCCAGGCTCTATTCAGTTTTGTTGCTCTCCACTCGACTCTTTCCAATCTGTCCACATTAGTCTTGAAGTGTACTCCAAGTAGACTTCAAGTCCACATTAGTCTTGAAGTGGACTGCAAGTGAAGCCTCACCAGTGCCAAATAGAGTGGAAGAATAACTTCCCTTGATTTCTACAGGAGACACTCCTATTAAGACTAGGGAGGTGGTAGTCATGGGGGACCTAAACTACCCTGACATCTGCTCGGAGACGCAGACAGCAAAGTCCCACCATTCACACAGATTCCTATCCTGTGTACAGGACCTCCACCTGATTCAGGAGGTACATGGTCCCACTAGGGGGACTTTAGGAAGGCTGACTTCAGCAAACTCAGGTGTTTAGTCTATGATGCACTGCAGAGTAAGAGATTTACAGAGATGGGAGCCCAGGAAGGGTGGCTGTGCCTTAAGGAAACTATCCTTCGGGCACAGAGGGAGACGATCGCAAAGTGGAGGAAAGCGGGAAAAGGGGACAAGAGGCTTCCCTGGCTGACCAGAGAAATCCAGAGCAGCCTAAGGGCAAAAAGAGGGGCATATAAGCAATGGAAACAGGGAGTGATTACTAAAGAGGAGTATACCTCCTCAGCTTGCAGTTGTAGGGAGGCAGTTAGAAAGGCGAAAGCTACCATGGAGCTGAGGATGGCATCCCAAATTAAGGATAACAAAAAATTGTTTTTCAGATATATAGGGAGTAAAAGGAAGGCCCAGGGTGAAATAGGACCCCTACTAAATGGGCAAAAGCAATTGGTGACGGACAGGGGGGACAAGGCTGAACTCCTCAATGAGTTCTTTGCCTCAGTGTTCCTAAACGAGGGGCAAGACAAGTCTCACAATGGGATTGTAGAGAGGCAACAGCAGGGTGCCAGACCACCAAGCGTTGACCCTGAGATGGTGCAGAGTCACTTGGAAGGACTGGATGCGTTTAAAGCGTTTAAGTCAGCAGGCCTGGATGAGCTCCATCCGAGGGTACTAAAGACACTGGCTGATGTCATTGCACAGCCACTGGCAAGAATATTTGAGCACTCGTGGCACATGGGCCAGGTCCCAGAGGACTGGAAAAGGGCCAATGTGGTCCTTATTTTCAAGAAGGGGAGGAAGGAGGATCCAGGCAACTATAGGCCAGTCAGTCTCACCTCCATCCTTGGCAAAGTCTTGGAAAAGACTATTAAAACTCATATATGTGAGAGCCCAGCAAAACAAAATTATGCTGAGGGAAACCAGCATGGGTTCATAGCAGGTAGATCATGCCTGACTAATCTAGTCTCTTTTTATGACCAGGTTACAAAACGCCTGAACGTAGGAGTAGGGGTTGACATCGTCTACGTAGACTTCAGGAAGGCCTTCGATACGGTATCCCACCCCATACTGGTGAACAAGTTAAGAGGCTGTGACTTGGATGACTACACAGTCCAGTGGGTGGTAAATTGGCTACAGGTACATACCCAGAGAGTGGTAGTGGATGGGTTGGTATTGACCTGAAAGGGTGTGGGCATTGGAGTCCTGCAGGGCTCCTTGGACCAATACTCTACAATGTCTTCATCTGTGACTTGGAAGAGGGAGTGAAGTGTACTCTGTCCAAGTTTGCAGATGATACAAAACTGTGGGGAGAAGTGGACACACTGGAGGGCAGGAAACAACTAAAGGCAGACCTGGACAGTTTGGACAAATGGGCAGAAAATAAAAAGATGCAATTTAACAGGGAGAAATGCAATGTGCTGCACCTAGGGAGGAAAAATGTCCAGCACACCTACTGCCTAGGAAATGACCTGCTCAGTAGCACGGAAGCAGAAAGGGATCTTGGAGTCCTAGTGGACTCCAAGATGAACATGAGTCGTCAGTATGATTGTAAGGAGTGACCTAGAAACCACTATTCAAAGACGAAGCAGAAGAGAATGTTATGTGAAGAATGCCCATCTGCAATGACATGGAGGAGACAGTCCTAGATAAAGGGGACTTGAAAACAAAATAAGAAACAGAGTACTGGGTTATAGGGCTCATTAAAATACTAAAAATCACACCCCTAGGTGGGGAAAAAGTATGCTAATGAAACATACTTGTATGTTAATGAGATACATGGCTAAAACACAGGTACAGAGACATGCTCAGTAAAGAACTCCTTGTGCCACTCCTTTATAACCAATCAGCAAACAAGGATGCTTATGAAGGCTCAAAAACTCCTGTATAAAAGATGCTTAGAAATAGTAATCTGGTGTGCTTGTTAGGTGAAATATTCCGCTCGCACCTTTTATTGCTAGCAGTAAACCTTCTTTGTACTTTCACCCCTGGTATCCTTATTGGCCTTTGCATACCGGGCACGATCCCAGATTTGAGCTGGGGCCTAACAGTTTTGGCACCCCAGATGGGACTGCCTTAGATAAGGCTTTGCCCAGACTAACTGATGACCAGAGAGCTGCTCTTCCAGGACAAATGTCAGGCGCGCCCCGGGATCTCTTTTCCCAGTGAGACTTTTGCTTCAGGGGGAGCTGGATCGCTGAGGCGGCAGTAGCCTAACGGTGCAACGCCATAGAGTGAAAGTACCAGTAACAGGCACCTGGGTGAGAGGGTAGAAAGGGCATAAGGCCTACCGTCAGTACACCTGCCTGGGATTATCTCTGTAAGTATTCTGTCTGGCCCGAGTCCAAGAGCAGTGATTTTTCCCCTGTGAGGACGAGGACTAAGAACAGATCCCTGGATCCCAGGTAAGTCGGAC
>NW_005842734.1:245735-246838 GCF_000455745.1 Alligator sinensis | reverse complement strand
CCTGCAAGGAAATAGGGACAATCATGTCCCCACCCAGGAGCCAGATTGGAACCCAGACCAAGATATGACCTCCATCCACGCCTATCGAGAATATATCCTCCGAGGATTGAGAGGTGCTGTGAAAAAACCTCAGAATCTCAGTAAGGTGTATGAGGTTCGACAGGAGATGAATGAGACCCCGAGTGCCTTCTTGGAAAGAATCTACACTACTTTCAGACAATACACCCGCGAGGACCCGGAGGATGCATCAAACACTCGCATGGTAAATATGATCTTCATAGGTCAGAGTGCACCAGACGTTAGGAAGAAATTGCAGAAGACAGAAGGAGCAACAGGTATGCCTATTCCCAACTAGTAGACATTGCTTACCAAGTATTTACTAACCGAGAAAGTGTTCAGGAAAAGAAACAGGACAAGAAAGAGGAGAGAAAGATGAAAATGCAGGCAGCCCTAGTGGCATCTGCAATCACGGGAAAACCCAGAAATGAGGGATCCCGGAGACAGCCTCAGAGGCGGGGTCCATTAGAGAAAGATCAGTATTGCAAACAAAGGGGACACTGGAAGCGGGAATGCCCCAATCGGAAAGTAGGTGAAGGTGAAAAGAAAAGAGAGGAGAGCAGTGGACTGTTTGCTTTTGGAAGGGATTCAGATTGAAGGGGACCGGAGGCCCGGGAGGGAAAGAAGCTATATGCCAGCTAGCACCCCAAAAAAATGAAGAAGCAACTACGGGGCTTCTTAGGTACAGTAGGTTTTTGCAGGATTTGGATTCCAAATTTTGGGGTTATTGCAAAACCTCTGTATGGAGCTACACAAGGTGATGAAAAGGTGCTTGAATGGACTGAAGAGTGTGAGCAAGCATTCTGCCAGTTAAAGCAGGCTCTCATTGAAGCACCTGCCTTAGGACTACCGGACATGAGTAAGCCTTTTTCCCTTTTTGTGCGTGACCAGAGCGAGGTGGCCGTGGGGGTATTAACACAGAAATTGGGTAGCTGGCAATGACCAGTGGCATATTTTTCTAAGCAATTAGACCTTGTGTCATCCGGATGGCCTGCTTGTCTCCGGGCTGTTGCTGCCACCTGTCTGCTAATACAAGAAGCTGAAAA
>NW_005842734.1:230927-243119 GCF_000455745.1 Alligator sinensis | reverse complement strand
TGTAAGGAGTGACCTAGAAACCACTATTCAAAGACGAAGCAGAAGAGAATGTTATGTGAAGAATGCCCATCTGCAATGATATGGAGGAGATAGTCCTAGATAAAGGGGACTTGAAAACAAAATAAGAAACAGAGTACTGGGTTATAGGGCTCATTAAAATACTAAAAATCACGCCCCTAGGTGGGGAAAAAGTATGCTAATGAAACATACATGTATGTAAATTAGATACATGGCTAAAACATAGGTATAGAGACATGCTCAGTAAAGAACTCCTTGCGTCACTCCTTTATAACCAATCAGCAAACAAGGATGCTTATGAAGGCTCAAAAACTCCTGTATAAAAGATGCTTAGAAATAGTAATCTGGTGTGCTTGTTAGGTGAAATATTCCGCTCGCACCTTTTATTGCTAGCAATAAACCTTCTTTGTACTTTCACCCCTGGTATCCTTATTGGCCTTTGCATACCAGGCACGATCTCAGACTTGAGCTGGGGCCTAACATTATGAAGTCATCAGAAAAGCTAACTGCACTTTATCATGCATCAGCAGATGCATGGCAAACAGAACTAAGGAGGTGATACTTCCCCTCTGTTGGGCACTGGTCAGACCGCAGTTGGAATACTGCATGCAGTTTTGGGTGCCGCACTTCAAGAGGGATGTGGATAACCTGGAGAGGGGCCAGAGAAGGGCCACTCGTATGATTAAGGGCTTGCAGGACAAGCCCTATGAGGACAGACTGGGGCACCTGGACCTCTTCAGCCTCCGCAAGAGAAGGTTGAGAGGCAACCTTGTGGCTGCCTATAAATTCATCATGGGGGCGCAGAAGGGAATTGGTGAGGCTCTACTCACCAAGGCGCCCCTGGGGGGTCACAAGAAATAATGGCCACAAGCTAGCAGAGAGCAGATTTAGACTGGACATTAGGAGGAACTTCTTCACAGTTAGAGTGGCCAAAATCTGGAATGGGCTCCCAAGGGAGGTGGTGCTCTCCCCTACCCTGGGGGTCTTCAAGAGGAGGTTAGATAGGCATCTAGCTGGGGTCATCTGAACCCAGCACACTTTCCTGCCTATGCAGGGGGTCCGACTCGATGATTTATTGAGGTCCCTTCCGACCCTAACATCTATGAATCTATGACTCTATAACATAACCCTGTAGGCTACTTGCTTTTTTTATTTTAAAAAAGCACACTTCTGGCTCATCTTCAGTTTAAATTTCACTCTAACCTCCAGGTACACCTCTCTTGTACTGTAACCTAGCCAATCCCTTCATAATAGTAGGAAAGGAAACAAGAGAAATCTCCAGGGCTCCATAATATGTCCAAACTAAACCTGAATTTTAACTTAGCGGCTTAGTGTTGCTACCCAGAGATCCTTCCAACTGACTACACAACTTGGGAGATGCTGTTAAAGAATAACATGAAACTGAAGACTGGTCTAAAGACAAACTGTTTACAGTGATAAATTTATATCACTACATAAAGTAGCTTGACAAATTTCACTCAGTTATTTCCAGCTGTTTTAAGCAAAACTCTTTGTTTTGAGTTGAAATTCATAAATAAAGTTAAAATTGTGACCTTTTATTTAATGAAAAATATTAAATGAATATGCCTTTAAATTCAAAGTATACTGAAAATGATAATTCCAGTATTTACTTGGGGGAAATTAATGTTTTTTGTACAGAACTGGAATTTTCTGGGATTCACCACAGTTTTGCCATGATCAAGTGGTTTGCTGGGAAAAAAAAACTTCCTTACAAAAATTCCAATCAGCTCTTATTAGATCCATGTAAAGAAGACATTCCTTAGCTTAACATTGATGGAATCAGATTTGCATACAAAGCACCAGTAAGTGATTTAAAATGTTCTAAAAAATCTTCCATCCTTCTGACACTCAGGAGTGAAAACAAATCATTGACAATGGGCCACAGATCGCCAACTCTCAACTACTGCTTTGGGGCTATAGTAAGAATTCAAACAAGGGAACAAATTGGGGAAAGGAACAGGATACTCTGCTAAGATAATTTTGCATTGCAGATACCAGTATTAGCTCCAGTGAGTTATGGAATAAAAAAATAAATCAGTTATTAGGCTAAGCTTACCTTACCTGCTTATAGATCCACAGACCAGAGTGCTGCTTGTCCCAGAGGTAAACTCCATTTTAAGGACCCCTTTGTGCCCAGGCAGTTTGAGAGCTTCAATGAATTCTCAGCTTACATCTAAAAGAAATGTCCCCTGCCTCTCAGCTGTCTTCCTAAGACACAGAATTTGTGTGCAGACTGTGGTTTTAACTAAGATGACACCTTCCCTCATAGAAATTGACCTACTCTCACAAGAGGAAATCTAGGAGGATCCCAGAACAATCAAACCATCACCTACAGCTTTGAGTTGTGTCTTTCATAAGTAATATCCCACATCCTTCCTCATGCTGAGTAGCAGCCCACCCCAAAAATGGTCCCTTTCAAGACTATAGGATTGTGCCGGGAATTAAGTGTGACTCTGCATGGGTAAAGGAATTAGGCTCTGCCCACACTTCTCTGTCAACTGGTAGATCTGTTGTTAAGTGTTTTGTCATCAGGGAGGGAGGCAGCAGAAATTTCCAGGATGCAACTTTTAATCCAAACTCAAAACATATGATTGAACTCTGTTGGCTTATGAATTTTAAAACAGAAACAATTTTACTTGGGATGTGACACAAAACGCCAATTTAAAAGAAAGAAAAGGAATTTTGTAATGAACTCCTCTGGGTGCTCTCAACAGTAGACCCATATAGTCACCTTCTCCCTCTGCAGGAGACAAGTTATGACCATTAAAGCTAAAAGGAATAAACTAGACTCCCTTGCAGAGAATAGGACTTCATAATGTCAGTCCATGAAAGGTCAGTCTGGTCACCAGGATGTCTTGTGACATGCTCAAATCTTTCTTTCATTAAGACCAATGTCATCATGAACTCCAGGACATTCTGGGTCTGTTTCCGGATAAATGCAATTTTATGCCTCCCACAAATTACTGAAGATAATGTCATTCCTCCAGATTTCAGCCATCTCAGCCACAGAGACCACACACAACTATTGGTAGCCAGTACATTCCAGATATGATATTATGATTTGTCCTTATCAACAGAATGAGGTTTTCAAAATTTCCCATCCTGAGCTTCAACAGTTAATACCTTAGGTGCAGAGCACCAGAATGACGAACAGCAGGACACTCCACATACTAAGCAACAATTCAGTGGGCACATTACATGGGCACTTTAATGTGCAGTAGCCTATTTTGCTGAGCATTAAAGTGGCACATAAAACACCATGCAAATTAGGGCAGCCCAATGCACATTTATTTAATACCTCACACTGGAGGCACTAAATGTAATATGCATTAGGAAAAGTGCATTGAGACACATGTAGACAGGGAATCATGCAAACCCTGCTGCAGTTTTCTCTGCATAATTAAAACACAGGGTGGAACAGGATGGTTTTAAATTATGCTGACCGTGTTTGGTGTCCAGGCACAGATGCAGAACTGGACAGGGACATAAGACTGGAGTTTGGTGTGGAAGCCCACTTGCGTTTCTTGTGCCTTCATTACTTATTAAGGATATATAAACATTGAAGCTCTTAGTCACTGCTCCCCTCCCCCCCAAAATAAAATCCTAGGGCTCACTGTGCTGCAATAGTAAGAAGTTTTATATAGTCTGCACAATAAGTAAGTACTACAGAACACAAGTTATTACATTGCTTGCAAGTATGTGTTTGCTCTCACAGTCACTGAGAGGCAACTAAAACAATTTACCATAACTCCATTGTCTTTCTTCCCCCTCTCTCAGTGACTTGTGAAACAAACTCCATCTCATTGAATTAAATGATGTTTTCTAGTTTTACTTTCCCAAACTCATTCAGTGATTAAAGCAAGCACTTACCCAGACTGGTCTGAAAGGAAAAGAGAAGAAGCCAAAGACCTTGAGTGAAGAGCTGTTCCTTCACTGCCATCCTGACCCTTGTCTTCTGCTGGCACTACCCTGTCTTCACCTCACACACTGCAAGGCTCCTCTGTGTCTGACAAACTACAAAGCAGAGGAGGAAATATATAGATTCAGGTGCTGACATCAGCTGCAGGGAGGAGCCAATAGAAACAACCTTCACCTTTTTAGACATTATCAGAGGGTTTATCTTATATATTTCACAGCCAAAACCTCCAATGAAATGATCAAACTCTGGCTGTGACCATATATGAGAGACAACACCACTTCTGATGTCATATTCGCTGTACTATCGGCTCATCGCTGAAAGTCTCTTTGAGCAAAATGGTATGGAGATATTAAATTATGTTCTTTTTCATAAACACAGACTGATAGAGAGAGAGGGAGACAGACAGACCAATCAATCAATAGAATAGATGGATCAGTGATTTGTAAAGGAAAACATTTCTCCGATTTTCAAACGCACAGAGAAATGTGCATCCAGCAGTATGCTCACTCCATAAAAACCACAGAGATTTCCCAAGATTTTACTACTTGCTGCTGCCATGTCAGAAGACACAGAGAATTACCCTGCCTCTTCTGTGGAGGCAGTATAACTTGTTCCTAAGCGGGAGGTTACAGGGTTTCACTTACTTTCATCATTACAATGTGGCCCATAATGGAATCAGCTTCTCCCAAAATGTCCTGTATCGTTAGGGGTTGTACTTCCTGCTTGCATTATGAGTGACCATCAGAGCACTGTACTATAGCCCATGACTGTTCTCAAGCCAGTTCTGAGCTCCTGCTCACTCAGGCTCCCCAGATACAAGGTTTCCCTCAAGGAAGAGAAGCTGTGGGACTGTGAGCTACTGCTGCCCTGTGCCCTATTCCCTGAGTGTGAGGAACATGAGTTGCAAAGGTATAGGTCAGATATGTGCCCTGTAGGTGTACTGGTCATTGTTCAAACAGGGAAGTGTCAAGGTTGAGTTGGAAAATTCCTAAATTCTGTACATTGTAGTTTTCAGAAGTTTCAAACTGAACGAACCTAAGTCCTCATTCCCTGCCTTTGAGGGGTTGGAGTATCTTTAAACGGAACACAAGGCACTAGATTGGATGGACAACAGGACACCACAGAAAAGCTTTAACTGCAAGAAATGAAGTGTTTTCTTAATGGAAACAGACACAGAAGTGTATGTTTGAAGCTGGGTTTGCAGCTGATATGCTCTTGTAGGCAGGCAGCAGAAACAAGCTCTCCAGAGCCTAGTAGCCCCATTTCTATCGGAAAAGCACACAAGAGATGTAATGAATTTTCACCTTTGATTGGTTTGGACTCCCCAGCCCTCTTGCTTGACCCAAATACAGTTGGGTAAAGAGGGAGAAGCTCCTAGCACAAGGGCAGAGAAGGACTCAAACTCACCCCTCAGGGACTGCAGGAAGGCACCAAAAGAGCTCTGCTTTCACATCTGGATTAGGCAGTAATGCTGCTACTGCAACTAACAACAGTTGCTTTGGGCTGGGGATTGGACTGGATGACCTCCTGAGGTCCCTTCCAACCATCATTTTCTATGATTCTAATATTGTCATTAACTCTCTGAGCCAGGCAGGAACTCAAATTTCTTGGTAGCATTGGCTAATTTTATTTGTAGGAAAACTTGAAGAAGGAACCAAGTACTTAGGATGGAGTCCCATTGAATCACAAAAAGATTCAGCAGAGCACAACTTTATGCACTCAGGAGTAATCAAACCACAGGGAGACAGCTTCTATGATTGCAGCATCATGCCTAGTGCAGATAGCACTCACCCCAAAACCTTTTCTTTGAACCATATTCACCTGCTGGTGCAGAATGTGTCCAACTTCCTCCTTTTCCTCTCTGGACAATGACATTTTGCCCAACTCACAGCAATACCTCACTCTTACATAGTACTGCCTGGGAGTAAAACTTAACATACTTTGCAGCACAACCCCCTTTTGCAGGGTAAGTCGAAGTATAAGAAGCTGAGATGACTCAGCCAGCACTTCACTATAATAGAGTTTTTCACCAGCACCTATTCTGCTAAGCCCCCAGCACAAGGAAGCCCAGACCTTCAGGAAAGATAAAGAGTCTCTTCATATAATTTGCAGTTGAGGAAGCTGAAAAAGGTGCAAAGTGCCTCTATTATCTCAGGGCACAGATGCACACAACACTAAGAGTGGTTTTAGTGTGGCTTAAATCTTAAGTGGACAGATATACAAGACTGTTAAACGAGTAGAGCACATCCACAATAGAAGTGGCACAAATTTGAGCTGGGACTTTTTGCCTCAGCCTGGACATACACTTTGGTTTGGGGAAAAGTGTGCCACTTGGGTCAAACTAACCCTGCCCAGATCCTCCTAGATCTGCAGCCAGGGGTCACAGTCCCCCCAGGGCTCACAGACCCACTCGCAGGCCCCAGACCCCTGCCCCCACAAAAGGGCCCAGTGCCTCCTTGCAGGGGCTACCCCCTGCGTGAAGGGCCCATATGTCCCCTGCCTGACCCTAGCCCCAGCCCCCGCTCCCGCTTCCCTGACTGGCCCCAGTGTCCCCACACTCGCTGGCAGTAGCAGCAGCTGTCAAGGCTGCTTGGGGCCTCATGTCAAAGCCCCCTCGTGTGGCATGGGGCAGCGGGGCTCAACCCTGGCTGCCTAGCCCCTGTGCTGCCACTGCCGCATTTCATGGGTATGGCCTGGCTTGGCAGGGCATTGCACGGTGCTGAGTGCTGTCTGGCAGCTCAGGCCACTGTGGCTGTAAGCCGGGGCCTGCCACTACTCAGCCTGAGTGGCCCTTAGTTGCCCGACAGCCTGCTGGGCCAGGTCACACCCACACGATGCAACAGTGGTAATGCAGGTGCCAGGCTGCCTTGGCTGATCTTCACTGCCTCCCACGGCCCTGTGCCACATGAGGGTCTTGTGCCATGAGGCCCCGAGCAGCCCCCACAGTCGCTGCTGCAGCTGGTGAGTACCGGCTATGCAGGGGGTGGGGATGGGTGGGGAAGCGATCAGAGAACTGCAGGAATGATTGGAGGGCTGGGGAAATGATTAAGGAGCTGGGGAAAGGAGGGGAAAGTGATCGGGGAGCTGGGGAGGGAGAGGTGGGGGAAGCTGCAGAGAGATCGGGGAACTGGGGGAAGGAGGGGGAAGCTGGGGAGCGATCAGGGAGCTGGAGAGAAATTGAGGAGCTGGGGAAGTGAGTGGGGTCTGGGAAAGTGAGTGAGGGGCTGGGGCTGGGGCTGAATGCCCCACCCCCTGCCCCATGGCCCCTCCTCCCTCCTCCAGCTCCCCTCACGCCCTACCTACCTGGCATGGAGTCTGAGTTCGGGTCCCTGCAGCCTGCACCACTGCTTGCCCCACATAGTTAGGCAGCATGCTTCAGCACCAGGACAAGGGCTAGCCATAGAGATGCTCTGGCTGGCTACCAGAGTGTCTCTGTGGAGGACTGAGCCTCTGGTTGCCTCAGGGCACAGTCCAGGGCCGTGTCCTGCCCTGCTTTTCTTCCTCAGGGGTATTTTTTTGAAACCTGGAACTCCAGGTATCAAATTTTGAGTCTGCACTGGAACATTTTTTTGTTCCTGGTGTGCGTCTTCCAGCATCTCAAAGGCACCCGTAATGGTTAAAAATTGTCCCTAGAAAATCAAGGACCATTTTTAATTGTTTCACTGTGAACTGATTCCATGTTATATATGGACAACAAATGTTCCAATGCATGTGTCTGATTGGTCCTCCAGGCATCCCACTTTACATTGCTTCCCCCTTCCCTTCAGCTGCTGCATCTGGCCGCGTGGTATGCATTCAGAACTCTATAGTCCCCATTCTTCCCTTTTGTTTGCTCTCTTTTATTAATCCTCTACTATGGATTACAATCTACAGGAAGAAGACCACATGGGGGGTCCTTATGTCCATTTCAAAGCTGTTTACAAGAGAGGTATGAAGGCAATTAACAGTGAACCAAACAACTGGGAGAAGATTACTGAGGATCAAGCTCTTGAAAACAGTTTATTAAGCATGGGATGAAGGCATCTGAGGAAAGAAGAGCCCAACATGCAGAGAAAAGAAAAAAAAAAACCTCAGGAAGAACTCTGCACCACATGCAGGACTGTTAGGCACAGATTTTATAAGTGACAAATGCAAAAGAGACTGCCATTCAAGAATTAGGTTCTACAGCCACAATTGTAGATATTCAACAAGCTGATGCCTCACTCAGCACAAATACATTTTCTTGTGAGACAGACAGATGCCTATCTATTAGGGCTGTGCAAAATGGCTGCGATTTGTTTTGGTTTCAGACTCAGCATGTTGGAGGGAGAGTGTTTCATTTCAGTGTTTTGTAGGGCTATGCAAAATGGCTGTGTTTTGTTTCAGTTCAGATTTGGCATTTTGGAGGGGACTTAATAGTGGCTTACCACTATATCAGAGGAGTGCATCAGGAGCTTGGTGAACAACTGTTCACTAGGGCACCCCCGGGGAAGAGCAGGGCCAATGGACACAAACTCCTGGAAGGCCACTTCAGACTTAATAGCAGGAAAAACTCCTTCACAGACAGGGTGTCTAGACCATGGAATAAACTCCCTCCAGAGGTGGTGCAATCACCTACCCTGGAGGTTTTCAAGAGGTGACTGAACAGTCACCTTGCTGGAGTCACTTGACTCCAGTTGTCTTCCTGCCTAGAGTAGGGGGGCTGGACCCAATGATCTGCAAGGTCCGTTTGAGCCCCTAACAATCTAGGAATCTATGAACATCTCCTTGCTGACCTCCGGTGCCAGGAAGAACTTGGAGGTATAGGGCTGGGGCTATGTAAGGAAGAGGAGGCCCCACATCATGCTGGGCTTGATACCTACAACTGCACCCTACCAGGGTAGGGAGGCCTGGCTGGGAATGCTGGTGGCACAGCAGCCCTAGGAAATGTCAGGAGTGCGAGCCACCCTGGTGAAAGGTGGGTAGGAGGCGGCTGAGAAACTAAACTGCCACCTCCAGCTCTGAAAGCGGGGCATTAAAAATGGCCACCCTCATTAGCACCTATCCTGCCACGCACATAGCCCATCGTGTGGGCATGAGGCTTGCCAGGTTTCAGGCAAAGTGATGCAGGGATTTCTGTGAAACTGCACCTCAAATCACTTAAAGAAAAACTCATGTCACTTGTGTGTGTTAAGGGGTGTAGGTTGCAGTTGTGTTGGTCTAAGGAAATAGCCCAGACAAGGTTCTTAGGGTCAATCTGATATCTTTTAATAGACCAACTGAATAGTTGGATAAGTTCTTATTTGCAAGCTTTTGGGTTTAAAAACCCTTTGTCAGGCTGAGGAAGCATCTACAGTTGCTGTGTGCGCTCTTTTTGGATGGAAGGAATAGTAAAGAAGCCAGAGGCTGGCTTGCAATGCAGACAAGAAAGCCAGTCAGAGAAAATGTAAATTGAGGCACCAGGGAGTGAGAGACAGGTGTGGGGTGAGGTGAAAGGGGGATGTAGCTGGTAAAAGTGGAGAGGTACCTGCTACCTGGGGAGTCAGATGTCAGGCATATTGCAGCATGTCATAAATCCAATGTCCATATTGAGTCCATGAGTTTCTGTACCTAGGAGGTTGGTGAAGTGAAGTCCATAGACCTGTCTGTGAAAAGTGGTTTGTAAATTCAAAGAAGCACCAAACCTCACTAACCTCATTACCAGAAGCCAATTTCCTACAGCCCAAAACACATCAAATGGATCCAGACTATGCCATGACAAGAAATGCAAAACCGGCTAACATATCTTCAGTAGTCCCACAAACTGTGCACCAGAGTCTATTACAGACAAGAATCCCCAACCACCTGTGGGGGCATATTTCTCAGAAGAAAACCACTCTGTCTCTAGTCTCTCAGTTCTGGTCCTCAAAGGGAATTTACAAACCTCTTTTGTTGGAGGGCACTCATGTCTCATGTTGAACCAGTACCACGCACTGTGGTTTCTGTAGTTGCTGTCTGCATATTCAGGGGCTTAATGTCTAGAACAACAACCCTGAAGGGGAACAGCAGTGTTTTTATATTTTATGCCTCTGGAGCTCTGTGTTTGATTCCACCTCTATCATTTCAGACATTTCAGAGCTTTCTACAGCTGTGTGTTGGAATGCCAGTCTCTGTACAGATATCCCCATTGAGAGACACAAATGGACAAGAAGGCAAAACAGGCTTGCTGCAGGGTACAACCTGTTACAGACCCCATCAGCAACAGATTAGGTGAGTAGGCCTGAGCTCAGCTGTTGCTTAGGCAAAGGGGTGCTGCAGGGTGCTATGCAATGTAAGCTCTGTTAAGTGTGCAAAAAAGTACATGTGATTGACAAGATAAATCCAGAGATTTCAAACAGGAATCCATCATGTCAAAAATGTTATGACCTGTTGTGGGCTATGAGTTCTTTGCAACAACAGAACTGCTCTATTTTTCCACAGTAAAAAATGAGTGAAAACTCATAGCTGTCATTTTCTGAAGGGTGTCTATGGATGTAATCATGTTGAGAAGCACTCCCTTAGGCAGACACAAGTAACTCCCTCAGGGACAATGCTGATCCAGGAGATTACGGAGACACCAGAGCCCACCTAAATGTGAACATCGTGATGGAGCCCACCTAAATGATAAAGCCTTGCAGACTTCCATTCACCCCTCTGCGGAATTAGTGACTCTGCACAGTACAAAGCTATCCTTTGAGGGTGACATTAAGGCAGAGGATGGACATAAGAACAGAGAATGGGACGTTGTACCTCAGTACACATTACTAGAAGTAGGACCCTCTTTTTCTTGTTTCTTGCTATAGTAACAAGAAACATTATCTGTCACCCTACCCACTTTGTGTCCTCTCATGCTCAGCAAGAATATTCATACCCAAGTCCCAAGTAGGGAGGAACCAACAGCAAATCAGCTCAACAGCAAATCAATGCCAGTAGCTGCAGGCATATCAGCAACAGCAGCAACAGAAACTGCTGTTGCCACATCTCACACAGACTCAACAAACATCAAATGAAGTGGAGCCTTCAGCCTGGCATCAAGCATACATTGTGGCCTAGGCCTGCTTACTGTGCCTGCTAGACACAATGGCCAACTAAGAACATATATCTCAGTAGTGTATCCTGAGCTGTCAGCTTGACTCCTGGAAATATTCAATGTCAACCAACCAGTGACGGCCAAGCAGGGCCTAACACTGGCATCAAGGCCTTTCTAGGACATTTGAGTGGATTCTGACTTGTGCTTACTGGAACCCAAAGCAACGGGCTCTTTGCCTCACACCTGTGTTGATGGGCCGTTTTGGTGCCAGAGCACAATACAGTAACATAGCTGCTCCTTATTTTTATCTAATGTACCACTATAATGATCCTTTAGGTGCAATCAGCCCCCCATTGCAGCAGATGGTCTGTGAGCAGAATGGAAGGAGATGTGGCAGGCAGGAAATGGAGCAAGTTGGGGCTGAAGCTATTAATTTATCTCTCTGGAGAAGTGAGGAATGCTCATTATTCACAGGTCATCCAGCCAACCTGATTCCTGTCAATAATGAGAGAAGCTACTACTTGACTTGGGTTTCTAGGGGGAAAGGGGGAGATTGGGGTGAGGGAAAGGGTGTTTAGTCAAGTAGGGAATGAGAACATAGGTGGTTTATAGACAGATAGTTTTTACTGATTAGCCAGTGCAAGGATGCTCATGAAAAGGACAGGTATATGCATAGCAGGGCTGTGCAAAATTTTGGTAGCCATTTCATTTCGTTTCATTTCAGATTCAGACATTTCAGCAGCCAAAACACCAAATCCAAAATGAAACACAAGGCTCTGAAATGAAACAGATCCATTTGTAATGTTTCAGAAATGTTTTGGATGTTTCAGACTGTTTCAAATGTTTCACAGTGTTTCAGAGTGTTTCAGAGACGGGCTTGCAGGCAAAGAGAAACTAAGAAGAGGGAGGAGGAGAAGGGGGGAAAGAACTGCTCTGATATTGACCTCTGTAGCTGTCCAGTGACAACGATCTGTCCCTGAGGTCCCTTCCAATCCCAGTGCTCTGAGGGAGGGACAGAGCTGAAGAGAAGCACCATAAGAGGCTGTTTGTGAACTGCTCTTTGACATTTTGCAGCTGTGTCTGTAGCAGCAGGAGCAGCAGCAGAAAGCAGCATCTGTAAGCTTGCAGCTTGGTAATGCCTTCCTACCAAGTTGTAGCCAATCCATTTTTATTTACCCTTGCCTACCCTCCCTATTGTTATCCCTTACAACTCTTTCTTCCCCAAAAA
>NW_005842734.1:219261-230888 GCF_000455745.1 Alligator sinensis | reverse complement strand
CATAAAGAAAGCAGTGCTTTGCCTAGCAGTGTCTCATCACTGTGCAGTGCAGGAAAGCACTACACATACATTACACGCACTCTCACACAGACACACATTTTTTTTCCAGCACACAGAATATGAAGTGTGCTGGAAAGGCAGGTGCCATGTATTCTTGCAGGGGAGCCAGAGGGGGCAGAGGGAGAGCTGTAAGTTCCCCCCTCCCCCAAACTTAGACACACCCTCTTTCTTAGCACTAGCAGCCAGGAGGCTTCTGTTGCTGGTAGCAGCAAGGAGATGGGACCAGTGCCTGCATCTGCACCACATCCAATATCACCAGCCATAATAATAACCCCCAGCACCACCAGCATGACAAGCAGCACCACCATGACAGTCCCCAGCAGCACTATTTCTGTTCCCAGCCTGAGCCTTCCAGTGCCAGATGAGGAGCTGGATCTGGAAGCAGGGGACCTGAGTGCCCTCGCAAAAGAAATTCAAGGGACCATGGAGGAATCTGAGTTTGTGCTCCACTCACTCCAAGATCCCCTAGAGCCAGGTCCCCTTCCCTGGAAGGCAGTTGAGAGGAGGCTGACATTAGGAGATAAAGCAAAAGTAAGACCTTGGAGATGGTGAAGAAATCAGGAAGAGACCTCAAGTGACTGAAAAAAAACAGGGGTCAGGGTCTGAGGCATGCGCTCATAGCAAAAAGACATGTAAATAAGTGAAATGCATAGGCAATTCCATGCTAATTAAACAAACAGTAAACAGGGGCAGAGCTTAAGATAGGAAGGAATAAGAGTAAAACAAAGGAGGGACAAAAGTGGGGTAAATGTTAATGAGCATAAACCAAGGTGTATAAATATGGAAAGAGCTAATGTTTGTGGCACCTCCTCAATTTGTTGGAGCTAACCTGAAGCTGTCTCCACTTTGAATAAAGCTGTTGAAGAGCAATGCATGCATTGATCAATTGTCTCCCCTGTCATTAGGGGATTAGGGGTCTAACAGCAACATTATAGGCAGTTTTGTGCTTCCACATTATAGCCTATGGGTGAAATGTCAAAATAGCGTTGAAACAGCGAAATAGTTTTGATGACACGAAACAGAACAGTGGTTTCAAAATTAAACAAAACTTGAAATGAAACACTGTCCCAGTGAAACAGAGAAATGGAAGTCAAAACCAAACGAAATAGTGCTGTTTTGCGCAACCCTAATAAAAACCCAGGTGAGACATTATAGAGTTGGAAGGCAGTGTAGATATGCATCATTATAAAATAACAAGGGCCTTGCCACAGGTTACCTATATAACACCAGAATTCTGTGCAATGTTCTGATGTCATTATTTTAGGGCATTCACCAGTAAAGTTTTCCAGTTGTTTCAGACCTGCACAACTGTGACTTGCCACTAGATGGCTGGTAAGCAGGGGTGTGGACAAGAGCCAGGACTTGACTCTTCTGCTGTGGTGGGAGAGGAGTGGGTAGGGTGGCATGTAGCTGGAGAAGCAGAGAAAGCAGCATGGCGCCTTCTTTCCTTCCACATGTAGCAGAAGCTCAGCCAGAATTAAGCGTGAGAGGGAAGGAATCTTGAAAAACTGTTTGGAGTGGGGAGAGAGGAAAGAACAGAGGGAAAAGAGTGAAAAAAGCCTTTAAAAAATTAAGAACTAAACTCTTGCATATGTGTCAGTGAATAGGGATTCGGTTGGAGGGGGGAGTTGAATTGGGGCATCAGGAGTGGTGCTGGGTGGGAGAGTAGAGCTGCTGTGGACCAGGCAGCAGGACCATGGGGCTGCAGAAAGCATGCTTTCCCTGGCTTCAGGGTCCTGCAACTATTAAGCTGCTCTCAGCACAGAGCAGCTATGTCAGTTTAATCCAGAGCACAGAGCCCCAGGGAGGCTGCTTCTCTAGGGCTCTGTGTTCACCCTGAGCCCCAGCTGCTCTGCTCTCAATGTGGAGCAGTTGCAATATTACAAGAGCATAGGACTCTGGAGACGCAGCCTCCTCAGGCTGTGCTCTGGCTAAAACTGATATGGCTGCTGTGCTGAGCATAGGGCCACCAAGCTCTCAGCACACAACAGCAAGGGTTTCATGAGACCACAAAGTCCTGGGGAAGCACAATTCCTCTGCAGCTCTCTGGTCGTCTTGAAATTGAACTCTCTCTAGAGAGAACCATGAAGCTGCGGGAAGCAGGCTTCCCCAACTCCATGGTCCCTCTGAAATTATGTTCAAACCAATTGATCTCAGTGACAAGGGGGTGAGGGGATGACTGGAGTTCTGGAGGGTAGGAAGAGGTAGAGCGGCTGAGAGTTGTGCATCCTGGGATGCTGAAATGAAAGTAAAGCATTTTTACCTGCCTTAACCTTTCAGATCATACCATTGAAATTCATAGGGAAAACGTTTCCAAGATAAAACTTCTTTTCATCGGCTTATCCTTAAAATGTTTAGAGGGTACTTATGATGGCTTAACAGTCATTAAATAATGACTGCTTTCCACCTAAATGCCTTTATGATAGTTCAAGGAACCTGTTCCAAGGCCCTAAGTGACATACATATATATAGAGAGAGAGCACAAGCTTTCATGAACCCAGGTTCATTTCATGAGATGCTGTGAAAAGACAGCATAGAGCAGAGTATAAAGTGGAGCAAGGGAGTAGAATACAATAGGTAGTGTGCGGGCCGGGAGCAGTCCGAGGCCCGTTTTTGCGCGGCGGACTGTGGCCAGCAGCCCGGACACGCCGGGTCAGGGAAGACAGGCGGCACGCTAGAATTAGGCACAGACGCTTAGTGGTTGATTTAAGATTATTTTACTTACACCGAAGATGGTCGCGGTGCAGGCAGGAAAACTTGCTTGAGTTGCGGTTACAAAACAAAACAAAAAACTCGAACCTGCAGAACGTAAGGGTACGTCACAATGGAGTTTCGGTGACGGGAGATGAACAAAAACCTCAGGAGTACGTCGCAATGGGGTTTCGGCGACGGGAAGAAAAAAAACTGCAGGGCTCGAACCCCGGGTAGAGCTCTGGATTCACTCACACGAAGTTTGCTAGGCTCCATGGAACTTTGCGCACAGGGAAGGGTACGTCGAGGGATCAGGCGGTGACGGGGAGAGGCGAGAGGCTGATCAGACCCTTATAGCCTTCTTGAGATTCACGCTGGGTCCGATAGGCTCCGCAGCACTTAGAGATCTTCACAAGATGTGAAGTTCTCTTCCTCCTGATAGTCGTGGAGTCCTCCAACTTGGGCGGAAACCACTCAAGCCTCTTATACGGCTAGCAAGCCAATCGCTAGCCACCACGTAGGAATAATTTAGAACTGGCCAATAGTGGGGCACAAATTTAAATACAAATGGCAGGAACTCCTTGCAACGTGCATTTCTCTGCTGCAACGAAGAAATGCACCCTGCAAAGAAAGCTACAAGTGGCGGGAAATAATTCAGCAGTGCCGAAACACACACAAACAAAAATCATACCCTTGGGTTGTGACAGGTAGGAGGGCATGAGGGAGAGGGGAAATTGTGTGTGAGGGGGAGGAATGCTTTAAGAGGCATACAAGCAAAGAACCCCATAGGAACAAAGGGGTCACTACAACTAATGCAGGTAATAAGATAAGAATCCATAGTCCCTGTTTAAACTACACTTAACACATCCAGTCTGTGAATGATTTCTTGTTCTGCAGTTTCCCAGTTCAAACTGGTTTTTTTGTTGTTTTTTTTTTTTTTTTTAATTTAAGTCAGAATGTAGGGTAGGTATGTATCTTTATAATCCTTGCCTAACAAATTATCAGATACTTTAGCACAGCTCTGCTGATGAATCAGGATGGGAAAGCAAAATGTTGACAGTTTTATGGGCTGGAGAGTTTAGGAAAAAAATCCCTGAAAATATGATAGTGAAAACTGATGGCCCAGAAAAGTGAAATACTATGAAATGTTAAACTGAAACAGACATTTTTTTCCCCCAGTTTCAAGAAACTAGACTATATCCATTACCATATCTAGTAAAATTTTAGGATTTGTAGGAATTAATTCCCTTTCCCATCATGTTTAACTCAATTTTCCTTGAAGTGTGATTATCAGGGATCCAGGTTTTCTGTCTCCCATGGAAAAACAGATAGCAATAAAATTTTCTCCTTTAAAGGGGAAAATCTTGGATTTTCACTTTTAAAGGAGAAAAATGCAGGAAACCACAGGTTTTCCCTTGCAGGCCAGCATCCTTCCAGCCTGCAAGGAGCTGCTTGGAGTTGGGGGGAGTTGGGAGAGAGCAGTTGGAGGCAGGGGTGCTAAATGCATGTGCGTGCACATACATATGTAGCTTTCATACCGACAGGCAGGGTGGTGGAAGCAGTGCTGGAAGCTAGATACAGATAAGTCTAAGTGGGAGTTGGAGGCCTGTCTGGGGGGAATGGGGGGGGGGGTGTTGGGCATATGCGTGTATGTTTGTGGCAGGGGTGTGTGAAGGGGATGTGTTGGGGCAGGGCTGGTGGAGTGGGCTCCATCATGAATGGAGTGAAAGGTGGACAGAAACCTGGCTGGCTCATCAGGCTCAGAGGGTTTTAGTCAATGGCTCAATGTCTAGTGGGTAACTGGTATCAAGTGGAGTGCCCCAGGGGTCAGGCCTGGAGCCAGTTTTGTTCAATATCTTTATCAATGACCAGGAGGATGGGATAGAATGCATCCTCAGTAAGTCTTGCATGACACCAACTTGTGGGGAGTAGTAGATACACTGGAGGTAGGGCTAGGATTCAGGGAGACCTCAACAAAATGGAGGATTGGACCAAAATAAATCTCATGAGGTTCAGGAAGGACAAGTGCAAAGTCACGCACTTAGGATGGAACTATCCCATGTATTGGGATAGTTCCATCCTAAGTGCTGGGGACCAACTGGCTAAGCAGAAGTTCTGAGGAAAAGGGCCTGGGAGTTACAGTGGACAGTGAACTGAATATGAGCCAACAGTGTGCCCTTGTTGCATAGAAGTCTAATGGCATCCTCAGCTGCATTAGTAGTAACACTGCCAGCAGATCAAGGGAAGTGCTTCTTCCCTCTATTTGGCAATGGTGAAGCCACATCTGGAGTACTGTGTCTAATTTTGGGCCCCTCACTACAAAAAGAATGTGGAAAAATTGGAGAGAGTTCACTTGCCCCACAGCTTAAATTATCTCTGAATTAGTTCTGAGAATTGGTGAAAACTGAGTGCTTATTGGTGTCTTACTGGAAGGGCAGCATGTTAGAGATCTAACAGCAGAGCTATAGATATAGAAGTAGAAAATACAATTGCTAGGGACTGTCACTTGGTAAGGGATTGGCATACACTCCCTTTCACTGGGCACCTACCTTGTGTCAATAGTGCTGCCCCCTAGGGTACGAACACCTGAAGCAGAAACCTGGCATTCACAAAGGAAGTACTAGAAGGAGATGGACACTTCAATTGCAGGCACAGGCGATCCGAGCAGGGTACAGGGCCCGGGGCAAATCAGTCTGTGCAGGGCCCTGCCCCCAGACACAAGGAAGCTGGAGGCAGATTAAGTGGCAAGGTGGGGGAGTGCTTAGTGACTGGAGGCACCAGATTTGACATTGGATTCAACAGTGGGGAGGAGGGGTGCCGAGAGTCTGAATGTGAAGCCGGCAGCAGCACAGAGTCACTGCGGCCACTCTGCTCATCTCTAAAGGGCCTCCCAAACCACAGAGCCTGGGGCAGTCACCTCAATTCGCTCCCCACCCCCCTCCCCCAGGGATAGCCCTGTCTGCAGGGTAGTGCCACCAAAACCGGGGGAAGAAGGGGTCAAGAATTTGTCCCTGTTTTATTAAGCAATACCTATGAACCTTTTTCAAGAGCCCTTCCTGAGTTGCACACTAGTCAGAAGGCAGCAAAAATTATTGGATCTAGACACAGGCACTAGGCATCTCTTGCACATGGTCACAATTGTGCTGTTTAGTACAGCAGATGAAGCCTGGATAATGCGCATTTTCTATTCTTTCCCAGCCCTATTATTCACCAACATAAAGAAGCAGGACTACCAGTTCCTAGCATGAGAGGGCAAACATGATGATCAAGATCCTTCAGCCTGATCTTCTGCCTAGCACCAGCTGTAGGATGCTGGCAAATTGCTCCCTTCACAGGTCATGAATTCTGGCTGAGCCATAGCATGGCTTCAGGGAAGACATACCCCTGCCTCAGAGTCTCCTCACTCATGCGGGTCAGGGAAAATGGGGGGAATATATTGGAAAAACTGCAGTTGTGTTTTGCATGAGGGAAGAGCACAGGGAAAAGGAATTGAAGAAACAGTGTCAAGAACTAGTGTCATAAGATATGAAACTTTCTATTCCTGGGCTTCCCATTGAATAACTAACTGTAGGACAGAGGTAATTCCGCTATTAAGCATCTTGTGGGTGTAGGTGCCTAAGTGATTCTAGTCCAGCCTACTCAAGTCCCAGCAAAGCTGTTAATGCATCTTCTTTTGTAACATGCCATCATCTGACCTCTACAATTAAGTCACAGAAAAACACTGAGAAGGAGGAGGCATCACCCACCTTTCACATTACTATTTCTCAGGGAAGCAAGATGATATAAGAGACTAGCACTTAGGTACTTAACACCACTTACCTGCCTAACAGGTGGAATAGAACCTGACCCTGGGTGACCACAAGCAAGCCACTTCACCTTTCCACACCTTGCTTTCACCAGTACAACATGGAGGACACTGAGCTTAGGTTCATTATTCTAATTTTACAAGGGCTGGGACTGAGGCACAGAGATATGGGGCCTGTCTGCATTCCAGGCTTGAAGCAAGTTTGTAACCAATGGTGCACCATCACTGCACAACCGGCAGCTGATCCCATTCTTGTGAATGTGTATGTTCAGTGGCCCCAGAGGACAGCAGATCTGGGAGCCCTTTTATTGCTCTGCACAGTGCAACAAGTTTGTGGTATCTGGATCCTAACGAGATCTAAACAAATAACTTTGTCCAGCTGCAATGGCTGCACTGCAATGGCAGTGGTCAGACTCCAGACTTCCTCCAGTTCCAACGCAGCAATTTATTTCTCATTTGCAGTTTAAGCAGACTATAATTCCCATGGCAGCCCAGGGCAACTGCAATTCAAGCTTCTATGGTACTAGTTCTACCTTAGGTGATCTGGAATCAGGCATTTTATGCACTTCAACTTCTAGGCCCTAAAGACACTAGCGGGGGAGCATCCAATAAGCACTCCAACACTTAGTGAAATGGAAGGTGAAGGGCGGTAGGGCTGGCATGAAGCAGAAAGTGTTCAAATGCCTTTGATTTGGTTCTTATCCAGTTATAGCTCAGAGTATACACACAGTATGTTCTACTGCCCCACCTTTTTCCACAGCTCCCCCCCCCCCCTCTACCCCAGACCCTACTGTCTTCATCTTTGCACTTAGGTACCTGGCTACTGTCATCAAAGGTAGGTAGAGCCACATGGCTAATAAGAGCTGGGGTAGTTAAGGGACACTGGTGTCTGTAACCAACAACATACAAAAGAGTGGCAGGGCCCACTTCACCTCCAGCTACCTTTGACTCTCCCCCTTGAATGATCACTGCTGGGTGCAATGGGTGTGTATATATGGGGAAAAGAGGGGTAGGGAGGGGGTGTGATGGGAGCCTTTGTTATGAGTCTGAAACAAAACTTTAACTCCTGCTTTGAGAGCCAGAGCAAGATGCTTTAACTGTTTTAAATGCCCTGATGTCAGGGTCTGTCCATAGAGACTCTTTTCTCTCCCTCTAATGGAAGAGACTGTGCAGAGAAGAGAGGGTTAATGGGGCTGGTAGTGTGCCGTTTACCAAGTTCATCACAGGTGCATTACTAGAAGTGACCTAATCTGGGGAGAAACAACATGGAGGGAAACCACTTTCTTCCTGGATTGGGTCTTCCTCAAGGGAGTTCATATCTCATGTTGACAAATTGCTGTGTGCTGTGGTTTCCGCAGCTGCAGCCTGCACATTCAGAGACTTAATCTCCAAATCTAAATGAGAAAAATAATATTGGGCAGTTTATATTTAATGCCTAAAGCACTATCTCTGAATAGGGCATTTTCTGGAGCAGTTACAGTGTGGCTTATACCCAAACTTCCCTGGAAACTCACACAACATGTGCTGGGGTTTTGTCTCGTGATTAGAATTGGACAGTACCATAAAGAAGAAACAGAGCACAACACTGAGATTCTTGGGTGACCAGACTTACATGATATAGGTATCTGCGCTCATGGGGGCATAATGTTTACTTTCCACCAATCACATCATCTGATGCTATTTTGAAATGGGAATTGTTATATAATATTCTTGAGATGATTCTTAATACATTTTCAGATGTAAAAATAATAATAGCAGGAGATTTTAATGCTAGAATTGGTGGCACTGACACCCATGACACTAAAGATTAGTGATATCTTAAGTGATATACAGGGAATCTCACCCTACAGCCCTGTGTGATGATGCCTCTTAAAATTAATTGTTGAAGAGAAGTTTAGAATGCTTAATGGATGAACTGGAAAAGATGTACCAGGGGCATATACAAGTGTTATGACTAAAGGAGAAAGTGCGATAGGCTATATATTAATAGAACCACGTCCGTGGTCCAAGTATAAATCATTTGAAATTCTGCCATGGATGAAAGTGACCATTTCCCCCACTCACTAAAAATCCCATTAGAATTTTAAGGTGAGCCCTTCCCAAAATCTGTACAACTAGCCCTAAAATTAGAAGTAGTCAACAACAACAAAATGAATTCAATGGATTAATGAGTTATAAATTTATTACCCTCTTCAAAGACACTTTCTCAGACCACTAATCTCCTCAAAGTCCAAGAACCCTGAGAAGCAATTATACAATGTGAAGTTGTTGTCCCATGATTAGAAAACCCCCTCACAAAAGTGAGGACCTTTTTTGGGGATTAAGCACTGTTGAGGGCACAAACCCTTGTCCGATGCAGACTGTTCTCAAGCTAAAAATGATTTAAGAGATGCTTTGGAGGAATACAAATCTAAATTGACTGTCCTAGATTTCACCAGATCAAGAAGATGAAAGCAAATGGTAAAAAATTGATAGATAAGAAATATAAACACTAAACTATGGGAGGAACTAGAAGCTGCAGGGAAAAATAATGATCACTGATGTTTTTAGATTATTCTTGAATGATTTAAAACAGGTTTTAACAGGGAATCAATGCTATGCACCGATGATTTTGAATGACTATCTCTCTCTCCTGCTTTATGCAGATGATGCATTAATTCTGTTGTAATCTCAAATAGGTCTTCAAAGATTATTAGATGCCTTTCAACAGTATTGAAACTCAAATACCTCCCGTTTTATTGTACAGAGCAGAACTCTGGGTTCCACCCAAAAATTAAAAAGATTTCCATTTACTTTTTAAGGTGGCTTTTATCCTTACCTAATTCCAAGACAGGGAGCCTCATGAGCCCTGAAACTGGACTAAGTGTGAGCACTTTGGCCCAATTAAGAAATGTAAATTACTGGATGAAAGCTAGACAAGGTTCCTTGGGTGAATTTGATATCTTTTATTAGACCAACCCAAATGGTTGGAGAATAGTTATTAAGCAAGCTTTCGGGTTCAAAAATCCTTCGTCAGGCCTGGATGAAAGCTAGACATTTTACTCCTATCAGATATCCCAAGCAGTGAATTTCAGAATCCTCTTCTCTGCCTACTAAACCCTGGTTTAGATGGCTAAAGAACACTATACTTTCTTCCAAATAATTGGGCTATGAAATGCTTGGAGAGTAAATGACCGAAGATTTCCCTTGTATTGAAAACAAGATATTAATGTAAGACAGATATGCAGACAGTGAGACTGGCTTCAACTTCCCCTGAACACTCCTTTGGCTCAGAAACCTACTTGTCTGTGATACAAAGCTACAAACAACAAAAGGCCATCACTAGACTGAGATGGACAATAATGAGAACTGCACTTGTCATGGGCAGGCGGTGTCATATTCCGTATTCAGACAGGATATGCTCTTGTGGAAAGAATGAGACTGATGACTTAAATCGTTATTTGTGGTCTTGTATGTTTTTTGAAGAAATAAGAGGGAAATGGATTTCTCCATTAATGGGAAGAACTAAATACTGAGCTAATGAGGAAAAAACAATATGGCTTCTTTCTAACACTTTGGAGCCTGCCATATACTCCTTAGGTATATTTGTGCTACTTGTGCAAAGAATAAGGGCCAACATCAAATATGGTTTTCCTGTCCTGTTTTATCATTCTTTGCTCCACTTTACCTCTTCTTTTAGATCACTCTATATTGTTTTGTTTTAAGTTTATGTAAATTGGTAGAATGGATAACCTTATTGTATGCTTTATTAAAATTATGATCTGCCATAAGAGAGATGGACGGCTCCATGCCCATTTCAAACCCATGTTGTGACTTCTGTTTTAAGAAGAGCTCCAGAAAAAGATCAGAAGTAGACCCCAAAGGTATCTCATGACTGCAGGGGTCTCCAGAGGGACTACTTTAGTGTTCTCTCCTCAAGGATTTATGGTTGAGATTCAAGCAAGTGGTGCGCTATGCATACTCTGAATACCTGAAGTCAAAGATTTGGTTGTCCCAGAATGGGCAAAAGAAAGCATTTAGTTCCTTTGACAGATACACTTGGTGTATATAATATCTTGGTGTGGGCAGAATCCCTGGAACTGCTTGCCAAGCAAGGACCTTATCCCCACCTGAGTCCTGTAAGGAACATTAAGTTTAAAGGTATTCTAAATCAGCATTATAGTCTAGTTCCCCTCCGTAAAACACCAGCCTTACCTATGACCCTCACTCTGTTGTCTGCCTGGCACCTCTCTCCTACCTATGACCCTCACTCTGTTGTCTGCCTGGCACCTCTCTCCCCTGGACAGTGCCCATTTACTGCTGCCAGCAAATAAGCCTAAGTGGTGGCACTGCAACATCAGAGGTCACTTAGAAGGAATCTCTCCCTGCAGCACCACATGGGTACTGCATCAATGAGCTGAAACAGTTCTGTCTGGGCAAAGATCTGACCTGAGCCAGACACAGTGTACAGGGACCCACGGTGCAATTCCCCAGCCCAACTCCTACCAAGAAAACAGAACTCCTGATCTCAAGCATCTCCATAAATTCCTGACCTGCGCACCTGTGCCCCAAACTCTGTCCAAGCCCATCAGTCCTGAGCTGCAGCCTCATTTGATGGCTCATTCCCACCAATGGGGGTAAAGTATGCAGATATCCTTGTGGGAGTACACAGTGACTGGCTGAGCCACCTCTGATGTCACGGTGCCTCTGTGCCCCCAATACGCACCAATACTACAGGAGCCTCCATGGTGGGGGTGGGGGTATGGGTGGTTGTGATAAGAGTAACATCAAGTTGTTTTGATATTCCTATTTCCTGATTGTCACCAGAACTACTGGGAATAGCTTCACTGGGTGCATCTACATGTTCATTCATGTGCAGTGGTTACTGCACATTACATTAAGTACTTTGTGCACCTCACTGACATTTAGATCTCTACACCTATTTTACTGTTATAATTTATTTAGAGGCCTACATGGTGACTGGACTGGCAGTTGTTGCAGGTTCCTGGCTATTGGGTGCTTTGCTTACATTGCTCTCATCTTGGACTCCAAGCCTCATCATTATGAGGCTTGGAGGCTTCCGAGCCCAGTT
>NW_005842734.1:212492-215154 GCF_000455745.1 Alligator sinensis | reverse complement strand
CGGCTAGTAAAGCGACCAAAATGCTGGCTTGCATCCATAGATGCTTCTCAAGCAAATCCCGGGACGTCATTCTCCCCCTGTACTCGGCCTTAGTGAGGCCACAGCTGGAGTACTGTGTCCAGTTTTGGGCTCCACAATTCAAAAAGGATGTGGAGAAGCTTGAGAGAGTCCAGAGAAGAGCCACGCGCATGATCAGAGGTCAGGGAAGCAGACCCTACGATGACAGGCTGAGAGCCCTGGGGCTCTTTAGCCTGGAAAAGCGCAGGCTCAGGGGTGATCTGATGGCCACCTACAAGTTTATCAGGGGTGACCACCAGCATCTGGGGGAACGTTTGTTCACCAGAGCGCCCCAAGGGATGACGAGGTCGAATGGTCACAAACTACTTCAAGATCGTTTCAGGCTGGACATAAGGAAGAACTTCTTTACTGTCCGAGCCCCCAAGGTCTGGAACAGCTTGCCACCGGAGGTGGTTCAAGCGCCTTCATTGAACACCTTCAAGATGAAACTGGATGCTTATCTTGCTGGGATCCTATGACCCCAGCTGACTTCCTGCCCTTTGGGCAGGGGGCTGGACTCGATGATCTTCGAGGTCCCTTCCTGCCCTGATGTCTATGAAATCTATGAAATTATGGATGCTCAGGAAATGAAGGCTTTTAGCTCATCTCCCTTCCCAGAAAGAGGTGAGTCTCCTGGATCTGAGCTACATGGCAGGTCCCCAGTGGCCTGGAAGATCATTAGATGGGAAGTAGCACTCTACTCCAGGTCACGAATGCTGCCCCTCACCAGCAAGACAGTGATGCCTACACAGATGTAGCTATTGTCCCATGTCTGCACCTCACCCTGTCAGCTGAAGACCATAAGGCTTCAGTTCCACTCCAATTCCATCCCCCAGTGGTGTTGGAGGGAGGAGGAAGTAGAGGGACATGAAATGGCTCTGACCACCCACCACTCACTGCCCCTTCAGTTAGAGCTAGTGAAGGGTCATGTCTGTTCTTTTAGAGATTTCCCTTCCTGTCCATGAAGGTGTGGAAATGGGATAGAAAATCTACCCAAAATGAGACTCATCATTCAAACACAAGGCCCTGGAGCCCTCTTCACTGGGTCTGGGCAACATATTCCCTGCAGGATTTTTGCCAGTCCCCATCCACACTGTTTTTGGGAGCCTTCTATGTAATGGGGCTTACTAGCCCTTGCTTAATAGAAAATAGTTTCACAGGCTGACAGTTATTGGATGGCCAGACCCTCCAGGGACTGAGCACTCAAGTTCCTCTTTTATGTCAATGGAACTTCATATATTTGGGATCTTCTGGAACTTGCCAAGGGAACCCCAGGCTCATATTCTACTCCTGGGGCTACAGGGGGAAGCTGCTTCTCCAAATGAACTTAAAGTTTTTTTGTCACACCCCCTGCTCTCACAGGAGAAGACTCCCTCTGTGTTCAGCTGCCTGGGACAGGGAGGAGCAAGCCTGAGAGGAACCTGTCCTATAAGCTTCTTTCCAAGTGTGTGGAGTTCAGTCCCTTTGCCCTTCAGTGGAGCCACCCTAGTCAGGAGTTGGGAGATTGTTGGGGAGGGAAGTGTCAGGCATCGAGAGGTTGAGCACAAAATAACAGCTGCTCTTTGCTGAGTGCCAGGATGAATGGACACAAGCAGATGGTCAACAAGGAAGCTCAGCTGTAATGTTTAGAAAATGGTCTTTAGAGGTTTACTTTTGGGAGATGATTTGTAGGTAAATATATATGCATTAGAATAATGGCCCAGGGCACTGGCAACTGTTTACTGATTTCTAAAAGTCCGGTTTTCACACAGTTTCATAGCCTTCAAGGTAGACAAGTTGTCTAACCCAGGCAAACAACAAGGTCAATGGATAGACACATAGCCTGGGAAACTGTGCGCATATACCACACTGCTCCATAACATGAGATAAGGTGGCACCAGCTCACAAAGCCCAAGAGTGGGGGGCCTGAGAGTTTCAGTTTTGGGGGAGCAGACCAAATTAGCAAAAGACCAGAACAATCCAAATTAGGATGTGTTCATATGATGGGCTTGTGAAACAAAGGAATATACTGACAGGACAGAATGTGGACAGTAACAACCACAGAAAGACCAATCAGTGATAGCCACAGATGAAAAGTCATCAGGAAGGAAAACGAATACAAAAGAATGGACTTTAGAGCAGCAAAGGATCCATGAGAGGGGTCCTCCAAAGAGGGGAGCCTGAGGCACATGGACAAAGGGCATACCACCAGCCTCTCTCATCCACCCCACTGGGAGGGACGTGGGGGTGGGGGCGTTGGGAGGAAGGGGGCTTGGCCTCTGACCTCCAGGCTGCTGAAATCTGACATTCAAGAAAGAACCTCAGAGTGAAGCCCACATCCTGACCAGATGTATCTTGACTCTGATGACAACCCTAGGATTGGTAGCTATAGAATTGCTTGTATTATTCTTTTCTGTTATCATTATGTATCAGTAAATTTGCCTATTATTGAATGGAAAGGTTGTGGTTGGTCTGAGGGTTTTGGGTCCTCCTGGAACAAGGCATTTCAGTCATAAATCCGTGCTACCAAGCTGGAGCCCCAGGAACCATATGGATGTTGCTGCCATCTTCCCCAGGAGGAATGCTCCCCTGCATCTCTGGTTAGGGAAAGCATCTCCAGGCCAGG
>NW_005842734.1:211875-212392 GCF_000455745.1 Alligator sinensis | reverse complement strand
CCTGCATTCTGGAGGAGGCAGCACCCAGACCCCCTAGCAGCTGCCAATTGGGAAGAAAATCTGTTCAGCAGAAAATGGAGGTGGCCCAGAATATGGCCTGGCTGGCAGGACCAACATAGAGCTGGAGTTGGACAGAGAGGCTCTGGCATCTGCTGTGGAAGGACCTCAGAATAAAGAGGCCAAGTTGTGGGGCCCAGCAGGAAGTGTCACTCTGCCTGCTCAGTGAAGACCTGCCATCTGCCTCAAGGCAGAAGGTAAGTGATTCCTGTCTCAGCACAGCTTCCAGGCATTTTGGATAACCAAAGCTGCCTTACTGTGGGTGAGTAGGGCTTCAGAGATCAGAGAGGGGTAAATGAATCTTGAGACCCTGTTCCCAGTCACTGTGCCAGTGTCATGGGGTATCCCGGCCAAGGCATGTGGCCTGAGCAATGGAAAGCCCACTGATGTCTGTGTCACAGAATCACTTCCTGCTGCAGGGCATTTGAAGGGCTGGAACAAGGTAATTCCTGTCGTGTAG
>NW_005842734.1:206158-211844 GCF_000455745.1 Alligator sinensis | reverse complement strand
GTCACATGGGGTAAGCATCTCCAAGGAGATTTGGGCCAGTGAGCATCACTCTATGCCATGGCCCCTAAAGCCAAGATGGCTGAAGGTCAGAGCTCTGTGCTGAGTTGTCAGGGAGATGCAGCTTCAAACATCTTCTTGGTGAGGGGGTGATGAGAACCTGAAGCTCTGGTTTTCTGGGAAAGAGCCCTAACTGCTTAATTACTGGGGTGAAAATCTGATCTCTAACATCAGCTAGTCAGAGTTTTCTTGTTGGCTACATTTTGGTGTTTTAGACACAGGTGCATATACAATGCAGACAGCATTCATAACCACATAGCTACTCACCTATAGCATACCTGGCTGAGCATGCTGAGTCACATTACACACACATGCTACCTACGCAGATACAGCCACATGCCATCTATCTGACTACAAGAAGTTCCACTGAGATGCACAAATGGAATAAATTTCTCCCTGGTGGGGTGGCCCACAGAAATCCTTGGGGAGAGGGCTTTTGGAGTGAGTGATGGCTGAAAGGGACTTGAATCTAAGATCAAAATGCTGATTCCTTTTGTGATCAGGGTCCTTTTCAGGGCTGGTATATATGCAGGATGGTGCCAGGGACAGCTGCCACCGCTATCAGTTTCTCTTCCCCCAGGACCCTTAGCTTTGCTAACTGCTTAGGGCAAAAGGGTTTTCATTACTGCTTGGACCTAACTGATGATGAGTATCAACTGTCAACCTACCTGACACCTACACAGCCATTAACTCCAAGCAAGAATATTTATCTTTGTGTCAAAAATGTGAGGCAATTCTCTGACAAAATGCTTTATGAATGCACAGTTAAGGTTTCTGTTTCATATGGTGCCCCTTTAGGAAGAGCAGCTCAGTGATTTTCAAACATCTGAAAATCAGGAAATACAGTACTTCAAAGCATGTGAGAGTTAAATTTCTGTCCAGCGGGGACTCAAGGTGAGGGCACTCATCCACACAGGCTTTACTCTGCCCTCCTCAAGCAATGGACCAGATCACACACTTGCTCTCTTCTTTTCTGGATAGTGGAGAAGTGCCCAGGTGTGCCCCTTGGAGAGCTGGCCTGAACAGAGGCTTCCTGTCTTTTCTACATTCAGATACTGAGCCTCTTCCCCAGAAGCAGTTCCACACTTGCCCAAAACAACCCCTTCACTACTGACTATGTCCCTTCCCTCCCCGCCTCCCCACCACAGGACCCCATCAAATCTGGTCCTCTCCCTCACCAATCACTAGCTGCACAGGCATTTACACCCTCACTGCTGACTATCCCTTTTGCACTGCTACAGCCCTCAGCACCTTTCACAGATGAAATGGGGCAGAATATATTTGGCAAGGGGCACATGCATCTCTTCTCTTCGATCACAGAAAGGGAGGCGGGAGAGCCACCAGAACTCAAAGCCCCCTCCTAGATTTCTGTGCATCCCAAACACAGGTCTCTCACATGCCTCGTGCTGATCCCCAGATCGCTCCAATCTCAGTAACAGCTCTGAGGACATGTTCAGACTAATCCCCACCAATATCTGGTAAGATGAATGCAGCTGGAGCACATGCAGATCATTCCTGTCGCTACTGACAATGCTAAGAGTAAGAGTGTAGTCCTGACTTCCTGTAGTGTGATGTTCTGGTTTTCAGAGCTCTTGATTTTCAGTTATCAGAATATTCTGGGAGGGCACCAGACCCCACAGAATCACAGGAACCCTACATTAACAGGGATTGTTTTATTTTGTATTTCTTTTTTACTTATAGGATTCTCTGTTCAGGCTGTTGGAAGTGGACAGAGTCCACTGGTAATCTCTAGCTGCCAGAACGCCTAGTTTTACCACCTTGGGCAGCCCTAAATACTGCCCACGGTTCAGAGTCCCTGGGATAGATTGCTAAATGTGTCTTAGTACCACTGAGATGTGCATTCATAGACTAAGAAGCAGGGGAAAAAAAATCTAACAGCCTGAACAGGAAGCCCTTGGACACTCTGCTACCACTGAGTGTCACAATGTGCAAAGGAAAGTCTGTCAAATAATACCACCACCAAAGTACCATTCATGTTCCTTTTCATCCAGGAATCCCAGAGCAGTGCTGGCCCTCTGGAGGGACAGAGATAATTTTCATGTACTTTTTGACATGGCTGATCCCTGCAACAAGTCCCAACTCCAAGGTTTTCATGGCAAGGAGACATCTGGATCCAGGCTGCTCTGTAGGTTTGAATGTTAGAGGTTCCTTTTTCTCATCTCAGTTTGTATCTATAAGTTTATAAATTGGCTGGTGTTCAGTGTCACGGCACTTGTTTTCCTAGTCAATAGAGCCATTTCCCCCACTGCTTTCTCCTGCCTACCCCTTAGACTGTGGTTACATGATGAGCCGTACACCAGCAAATGTGACATCACATGCATTGTGTCTCATATATGGTCACAGCTAGGGTTTGACAATTTCATTGGAGGTTTGGCTGTGAAATATTTGAGATAAACCCTCCAATAATGTCTAAAAAGGTGAAGGTGGTTTCTATTGGCTCCTTTCTGCTGCTGATGCTACCACCTTAATCTATATATTTCCTCTCTTGCTTTGTAGTCCCTGTCAGACACAGAGGAGCCTTGGCAGTGTGAGGTGAAGGCAGGGCAGTGCCAGCAGGGGAGGAGGGGTAGGATGGCAGTGAAGGGACATCTCTCAGCTCAATGGCTTTGGCTTTTTCTCCTCTTCATTCAGACCAGCCTGGGTAAGTGCCTACTTTATTTCACTGACTGAGTCGGGGAAAATCAAACTAGGAAAATAGTTTGATCCCACTAGTACTAATTTTTCATTCCTCAAATCACAGAAAACAAGGGTAGGAAAGCAGCTATGTTACAGTAAACTTGTATCTCTGATTATCTCTCTCTTGGTGATCCTGTATGGTAAGGGTTACACATTTGCAATAAGTATAGTTTTACTCTGTCAGTGTCTGTGTATATTGCATAAACTACCTCATTCCTTCAGCATAGTGAGTCCAAAGCTGTTTTCAATTAGACTAACAGCATGGTTGCTAGGCATCCTCGATTAACAATGTCCCACAAGTAAACCCAAGGGGGATCCTACAATGTTGACTCCCTCTCATCTGTCTGCCCAGCTCTCTGCCTGTTCACAGATAATGAAAAAAATCCAGGTGCACCATCAATAGTAATTAAAGTCATGTTATTCTGCTGTGCCTGTTGCACATACTGAGCTAGCACCAGCAGGGTTTGAATGATTTGCATGCATTGACACAGAGCTGTCTGATGGTCTCCTGTGTCTCTGAGTTTGGTGTGTGAGTTCACTGCACTTCTGGAGTTGAAGTATAAAGAGCTCAAGGTGAAATTGAGAATCAATCTATTTAAAAAAAAAAGATTTTTGCTTGAGACAGTGTAATATCATAGCTGGTGTCTCCAGATCTCAGATACGTGGGAAGGCAGCAGCTGGGGATTCCAGAGAAAAGGGCATTTTCTGAAGCAGTTAATGTGCAGCTTATACACAATTTTCCCTGTAAACTCGCACAGAATGTGGTATGGTTTGGTCTTATGATTAGAACTGGAGATGACCATAGAGAAGAAGGAGAGCATGACACTGAGATTCTTAAGTGACCAGACTTGCATTGTATAGATATTCTGAGCTTATGAGGGGCATATTGCGCCTTGTGGGGTTTAAATTACTGCATTTAGCTTTAACATATATCCTACAGAGAGAGAAGGCAGCCTTGTCCTCCACTGGAGGACAAGCTGGGAAGTCTGTCACTGCATTAATAGAGCTGGTTACAAATTTTTTTTTCTTTCCTTTAATTTTACCCCATTCTTCAATCTGATATATCTGCCTCTTCACCTTTTCCTACCCAAACCGTGCTGTAATGCAGTTCTGCCTGAGATGTACTTGGTAGCTGTGTTGGTCTGAGACAAAAAGACATACAAAAAACTAGAACTCTTGGTTCCAAAATGATACCTTTTATTAGACCAACTGGAAAATGGCAAGATAATTGTCCTTTTCTGCAAGCTTTCAGGATCAAAAGGAAAATCTTCCATCTTTTTATTTTTGTATGAACCATCTTTTGTGATAAAATTGTAATTTTGTCATTTTATAAGGTTTGACTTGCATAAAGCAATGTGGTATTTCTTAGATTAAATATTCCTCTTCAGAAAGCATTATTCACACTTCTGTAATCATGGAGTATTCACATTTGAGATCACCATCCACAGTCATGGGAATTAACTAGTTGATTAACTAATTAAAAAATGAAAATTAAAGAAATGGCTAACTTTTAACTTTAACCAGTTAAATTTTTCAGCTGTCAACTTTTAACTTTAACCAGTTTTTTTTAAAAAAAGGTTAACTTTTAACTTTTTTTAAAGTATAAGTTAAAAGTTTTTAAAAATTGAAATCCAGCTTTCCCAGAGTTTTTCCTGACACAGCCACTCTCTAGGACTTATATGGAACAATATTTCTTTATTGAAACTCTAGGACTTCTTGTTTGAGAGACAGAAAGTAGTGTGCCTTCCTATGAGAAGAACCAGAGTTCCTTATTTCATGCTGGCATTTTCTGTGCATTTGCAGAAGTCAACAGGGCAGCCACATTGGTGGTGTACTGCGCAGTAATTCCAGCTGCTGTAGCAAATTTGGCGACGTAATACCGCTTAAATGACTTGGGGCACAGCAAATTAAACCTCCTCCCAGGAGTTTGCTGCCCTACAGTTGCAGAACGAAGCACCGAGCTTTGGGCAGCTCAGGGGCTCTGCAGGAAGCCCGTGCAGGCAGCAGCCCAGGAAGGCAGACTCCCCAAGGAAAAAAAAAATGGCGAGTGTGATCTGTTTTTTTTTCCCTGCCCTGGAGCCTGCCTGCCTGTCTGAGCTTCATGGGGGCCTGGTTGGTGTTTCCCTCCACAGCTGTGGTGCTCCCCAGGACTGCCCGAGCTGGGTGCCTGTGGATGGGTGCCACCTGGGCAGGGGCTGCCATGAAGAGAAGCACCAGCCCCACCCCCCCACGGACCGCTTCCATTGCTGGCAGCTCACCATCCCCTCCTGCCACTGAAAAGGCAGGTAAGTGCAGGGTGTGTGCATGACACAGGGGTTTACTTGACCCTAAATTGAAGCAGTGTTTTTAAAAACCCACCGCTTCAACTTAGGACCCCCATTTCATCTACACACACTCTTAGAGGAAGCATGAATGGACTCATTTAGTTGGGTCCTAGTTGTGCTTTTATTGACTCTTTTATTGACCAAGAAATAGAAAGATAAAAGCTGCAGCTGGTGTCTCAGACTTTCTGGGATCCACCTAGATTTATTTCCTGCTGTGTGACAAAATCACATTTGCAGAGGGAAGATGCTACATCATCAGATTTCTGTCCCTTGAGTAGTTCTCTGGTGCCCTGAGAAGCCATCTAGCATGCAGGTGGTTTTCTCAAAGAAACACACTGATAGATCTTTGCAGCACAAATTTCTGGGCTTTGGACTGTCTTAGCTCAGAATAAGTGCCTGACAATGGATTCACTTTACATCCGTTTGTAATTTTCTAAAGGAAAGTCAGCCTTTCTCTGAGTGGCAATTTTTAAGCAAACAGATTTTGTTTGAATTTTTGTACTGTAAAAATTATTTTGTGTATGAGCTCTCGACAGAATGTGATAATTTTCCAGGACCAGCTGAGTAGGACAGTTGGTATGGGAGGATCTTTGACTTGTGCTTTTCTC
>NW_005842734.1:202020-206127 GCF_000455745.1 Alligator sinensis | reverse complement strand
GCATTCTGTAAGACTGTCATGAGTTCGCATTGTGTTTCAAGATATCCTGTTCCACTGCCAATGTTACGCCACCAAACCAGCTTTCAGGCTCATTCCTGGCATTTTCTGAGGTCCTTGGAATCCTATTTCTTTATTAGTAGTGTTCTATCAAGATTGTGGAGCTAAAATATGACACTCATAGGTAATTGGACTTCACATTTGGGGAGCTCCTGTCTTTGAACAGAAGTCACAGACTTACTGGACTGGAGTAACCCTTCCATGTATGTCAAATAAACTTGGATAAACTTTATGGTTGCATGTTGGCACTCTTGGCCTTTAAATACGTTCTGATTTTGATGGAGTTTTTCAGGGCACTGACAATGAAATCCACATGTCTTCCTACATGGTGTTGAGCATATGGAATATATGGTGTTCAGTTGAGTTTGTTCAATACCTTCACCAATGATTTAGAAGGTGACATAGAGTGCACCCTCAGCAACTTTTCAGATAACACCAAGCTGGGGAGAGTAGTAGATACACTGGAGAGTAGGGCTAGGATTCAGAGTGTTCTAGAAAAATTGGAAGACTGAGCCAAAAGAAATCTCATGTGGTTCAACAAAGACAAGTGCAAAGTCCTGTATTGAGGACAGAAGAATGCCATGCACTGGTACAGGCTGGGGGCTGACTGTCTGGGCAGAAGCTCTGCAGGGATTACAGTGGACAATAAGCTGAATATGAGCCAACACTGTACCCTTGTTGCCAAGAAAGTTAACGGCATGCTGGGCTGCATTGGTAGGAGTGTTGCCGGGAAGGGAAGGGAAGTGATTATTCCCCTCTATTCAGCACTGGTAAGGCCACATCTGGAGTACTGTGTCTAGTTTTGCCCCCCTCTGCCACTACAAAAAGGTTGTGCAAAAAGGAAAGAGACCAGCAGAGGGCAACAAAAATGGTGAAGGGGCTGGGGCACATGACTTCTGAGGAGAGGCTGAGGGAACTAGGCTTCTTTAGTCTAGAGAAGACTGAGAGGGGATTTAGTAGGGCTGTGCAAAGCTTCAGTCTCTGCTTCAATTCAGCAGAGATTCGGCCCAATTCACTAACTGAATCTCTGATCCGAATCGAATCAGAGGACCCTTTAATCTCTCTGAATTGAATTGGAATGATTTGGAGATTTGAACATACAGACAGCTTTAAATGTTTTTTTCTAGATACCTCTGGGTAGTAGGTGGCTCATGAGTGCTGCAATTCTGGGGTGCATAGAGTGTCCCACAGAAGCAAGCGGTGCTCCCCAGAATGCTCGGCAGCAGACCCAGAAGTGGACCAGAAACACTTTTGGTCCACTTCAATGTCTGCCTGGGAGCATGCTGAGCCCCGCCCCCCCCCGCCCCCCCTGTGCTCTCCTGGCTCCGTGACTGGTGCCTCCTGGATCTGGGGGTGGTATCTGGGGTCCCCCAGTGGCAAATCACTGATCTGGGGGGATGTGGGGGGAGCAGGGTCCAGCGTGCTCCCTGGCAGACCTGGAAGCGGACTGGAAGTACTTCCGGTCCACTTCCGGGCTCGCTGCCGAGCATGCGGAGGACTCTCCCGCACTCCTGTGGGATGCTATGCTCCCCAGCATCGCAGCATTCACAAGCAGTTCTGGTACCTCTAGATATATAGAAAAAATATTTAAAGCTGTGTCTATCTCTGAATCACTGGTTCTCTGAATCATTACCAAATTTTCAGATTTGAATTCAACTGAATTGAATCAGGGGCAGTGATCTGAATCAACAACTCGAATCATTCAATTCAGCCCCTGATTTGGGCTGAATCCAAAACTGAATCAAATAGGGTCCGCTTCACACACCCCTAGGATTTAGTATCATTTAACTACCTAAAGGGAGGTTTAAAAGAAGATGGAGCTGGATTGTTCTCAGTGGTGGCAGATGACTGAACAAGGAGCAATGGTCTCAAGTTGCAGCAAGGGATGTTTAGGTTAGATACTATAAATCATTTTCTCACTAATTGCATAGTAAAACACTGGAACAGGTTACCCAGAGAGACTGTAGTGTCTTCATGCTTGGAGTTTTTTTAAGACTGAGCTAGAGAAAGCCTTGGCTGGGATGACTTCATTGGGGATGGTTCTTCTTGGAGCAGGGGGTTGGACTAGATGTGACCTCCTGATGTCCCTTCCAACCCTGATTTTCTATGATTCTATTAGTTCCTTAAAAAGAGGTCCTTCAATAAAGGTGTCCTGACTTTGTAATATGCTAAATGCTGAAGACAGGAAAGCAGGCATAACACCTGCCCAGAATGTCACCTTGCCCCCTCCAACTTGTGAGAGTGTGCAGGGAGTGGTTGTGGGGAAGTGTCTGAGATGAATGACCCAGATGTCCTGGATTTCCTTATGCTCAGCCTACCTATATAAATCCATAATAAAATCTCTTAAAAAAAAAAATAAAAAAAAAAAGTCAACACTTACACAACATAATACATAACATGCTAACCTGCCACAGGTAAAGTAGGGAGACCATGGCAGCCAGCATCCTGCTTCTGTAAAATAGTGTTAATAAACATTCACAAAGTTCCAGAGACTAGGCCATAACCCCTCCAATACAGAGCAAGGCAAGAATCCTCACTTCCATACCAATATGACTATGGGGTAAAATTATTACACATAGTTACTCCTAGGTCATTGCTAACCAGTGGGTATCCAACCTTTTTTTCATCACCTCCAATGATGGAGAATCCATAACTTCCCTAGGCAGTCTATTCCAATGCCTCCTTGTTCTAACAGTGAAGAAGTGTGTCGTCTGTTCCCTCCCCGCCCCCGATATCCGATCTAAACCTACTTACTTCAAACCAGTTGTCCATTTCCTACTCTCTGCAGCAAGAGAGAAAAGGTGTTACCCCTCTTCTTTATGGCAGCCCTTCAAGTATTTTAAAACTATCATATCCTCTATTAAGTGCATTTAAGAGCCTTTTCCACAACCTGAACTTGCCTAGATCCTTCAGCCTCTTTTTGTATGAATTGCTTTCTAAGCCCTTGATCATCTTTCTTTCATGCCTCTGACTTGCCCATGTCCATTTTAAAATGGGGAGCCCAAAAATGCACACAATACACTAGATGGGTCCTATCCAGTACTCAGTAGACAGGCACTATCACCTCCCACATCTTGCACCTAATGGTTACATTGATGCATCCCAAAACCATATTTGCCTTTTGTGGGATTCGTACTTGAGGCTCATCTTGAATCTCTGATCTAAGACTCCCAGTTTCTTCTCTATAATGCTGCCATCCAGCAAAGAGTGACCCATTTTGTATTTGTGTTTTTGATTAGTCTTCCTATTATGTATCTCTGGGGTTCTTGTCCCAGAGAGATCATAGAAGAACAGGGAAACCATTTTTATTATCAACAACTAACTACCCTTAACCCTAAGCAGAATAGTCAGCATGGCAGAAATGGCACGTATTGAATGTGTGCTTTTCCCCACAGCTATAGCAGCTTCTTTGGGGGTAAGGAATCATATTCTTGTGGACAGGGGGGTATCTTCCTTAGAGATTTTTCTAATGCACTTGGAATGTCTTGGCTGATGTTAGTTTTGCTGACACCATTTGGATTTCTCTTGAATGCAGCGAGGCAGCTTTGTATGCCAAGGCTTCTTCTTGAGCCATGGCAAAGGTGAAGTTATGCCTGGCAAGAAGTCTGCATTGTAGAGCTTCATCTCGAACACCCCCAAACAAGATGATCCCTAAGAAAAGACTGGTGTCAAAATTACAGTTCTCAGACAATTGATGCACATCTGACATCTATGTAGCAATTCCTTCCTCTGCCAGCTGATTTCATTGGTTGAAATGGAACCACTGAATGGTTTGGGATGTGATAGCTGCAAAGTGTATTTTAGTGATTCGAGGATTTTTATGGTAGGACTTTTTACAGGGCTTTGTCAGGGATACAAGTGAGTGAATAATCTCAAAAGTCTTTGAGCCAGTGACTCTCAGCAGCATTACACTTGTCTGGTTATTGTCAGTAATCTTATTAACTTCCAGACAGAAGTCTAGCTGGTCAGAATAAGTGTACCAGATGGATGGACTGGACATATCAAATTCTTTACTGTGGCCCAAAGTAGCTATGGTAGAGAGCAACTGCA
>NW_005842734.1:187389-202010 GCF_000455745.1 Alligator sinensis | reverse complement strand
AAAGAGATGTGGCTGCTGCTCAGTTGCAGCATAGAACACTGCAGGTTTTTCTATTGTTCTTTTTGTCTCGGGCAGCCGGAGCCGACCCGAGTATCGCTAGTTTAATCGGACGTCAGGCGGGCCGGCGATGGAGAGGTGAGACGGCTTATTGGTTTTAAAATATTGCTTTTACTTACGCCACGTGGAATGGCAGCGCAGGCCTCGAGGTAGCTTGCTTGTGTTGTCGCGGATAGCAAAAACGAGTGACGACTTAACGAGTTTACGAACGAAAAGGAACCTGCAGGATAGCGGGGTATGTCAAAAGGACCCGGTGACGGGGAGATATCGGTGGGTGATAAGTCCGCCAAGTTTCCTCGATCACGCTACAGAGTTCTCCGTGGTTACTCTGCCGCATGATCAGAGGTCTCCGACTTGGGCGGAAGTTGCATGAACTTTTATATGTCTGGAGTAGCCAATAACGGACTGAATACTAATGAGGCGGAACGTGACCAAATTTAAAAGTAACTGCGGTTATTCAGGGCAGTTCTATTGTGACAGGGGCACTCAACTCATTTGGTTATGACACTTTTGTATGAAACCCTGGAAGCATCCTATGCACCAGGATCGTGTCCTCATCACCAAGTTTGTGTATCTGTGGGGTTCTTGTCCATGGGAGAGCACATAGGGGGAACAGGGGAACCAACTTTATTATTAACAACTAACTGCCCTTAACACTGAAGCAGTGCTGAGCAGCAAACTGCACAAGATAATACAGTTCAGGCACTCCCCCACTGCTGATGGAGGGTAGAACATATATCAAACACTCAATACACAACACTCCCCCAGGTGTAGCACCCTGCATTTCTTGGCACTGAACCTCATCCTGTTAGTTTTATTCCAGCTTTCCAAACTGTTAAGGTCTTTGTTAGTTGTACTTCCAGCCTCCAACATGTTCACAATCCTTCCCAGGTCTGTGTAGTGTGCAAACTTACAAGAAGCTTTTTATCCCAGAATCATTAATAAACATGATTTTCATAGATTTCATAGACGTCAGGGCTGGAAGGGACCTCGGAAGATCATTGAGTCCAGCCCCCCGCCCAAAGGGCAGGAAGTCAGCTGGGGTCATAGGATCCCAGCAAGATAAGCATCCAGTTTCATCTTGAAGGTGTTCAATGAAGGCGCTTGAACCACCTCCGGTGGCAGGCTGTTGCAGACCTTGGGGGCTCGGACAGTAAAGAAGTTCTTCCTTATGTCCAGCCTGAAACAATCTTGAAGTAGTTTGTGACCATTCGACCTCGTCATCCCTTGGGGCGCTCTGGTGAACAAACGTTCCCCCAGATGCTGGGGGTCACCCCTGATAAACTTGTAGGTGGCCATCAGATCCCCCCTGAGCCTGCGCTTTTTCAGGCTAAAGAGCCCCAGGGCTCTCAGCCTGTCATCGTAGGGTCTGCTTCCCTGACCTCTGATCATGCGCGTGGCTCTTCTCTGGACTCTCTCAAGCTTCTCCACATCCTTTGTGAATTGTGGAGCCCAACACTGGACACAGTACTCCAGCTGCGGCCTCACTAAGGCTGAGGACAGGGGGAGAATGACGTCCCGGGATTTGCTTGAGAAGCATCTATGGATGCAAGCCAGCGTTTTGGTGGCTTTACTAGCCGCCGCATCGCATTGCAGGCTCATGTTCATCTTGATGATGAAAAGCACTGAGCCCAGGACAGACCCCTGTGGGATTTGGCTTAAAACCTCCTGCCATTCTGACATGGATCCTTTTGCTTGTGGGTATTGAGACATTTGTTCATCCACTTTACAGTAGTTTTGTCCATCCCATATTTCTCCAATATGTTTATGAAATGGACATGTGGGACCTTGTCAAAAGCCTTGCTGAAGCCCAGAAACACTATATTCACAGTTTTCCTTGTATTACATATTGGCCAAGCTGTTGTTTATTTATTACACCAGGTGATATGTGTTCCACCCTAAAAAAAACACAGCCCTTGGGCACTTGTCCACGTGACACCTCTTCCTGTTATCACTTTTTTTGTGTCCACATGACACAAATCACCATTAAACTAGCTAAATAGCATCTGTGTATCCACGATGTCAGCTGATTTTATCTGTTTAGATTTTTTTTTTTTTTGTTATTGTGGTAATTTAAAACACCTCCAACATGTTTTATTTTTAGCTCCTGAATTTCTTCCATGAGGGTTTTTTTAAATCATTTTAAATTTTCAATGTGGATCTGACTTTCATCTGAAAATGTGATTTTCCTTGCTTTCCAACTATTACACCACCAGGTGCCACTTGGGTTCACTCGGTAATCTATGGAAATCCATTGAATCTCTATTATAATACTTCAACAAAATTTCAGGTGCTAATCTTGAATTTTTTTTACTGGTGGTTTAGTTCAAGGTTCAGATTAATGAAAAATACAACTTTTTTGGATTCCAAAAAAAAATTGTTCCATGTGTTCACATGTACTTCATGGCAAAGATCAAATTATTATGGGTCAGGTAGTTCAAGACTCAGGTTAATTAAAATTACTTTTTGTTGGACTGGGTTTTTTGTTTGGCAGGCCTGGAGGGGCAGGTCAGGAGTGAGGGGGACTGGCAGGGCTGGGAAGATACGGGCAACCCAGGTGGTAAATGTTACCTGGGTGGTACTCAGAGGTACCCCCTTTCCAATTAAAGATATTTAGTAGGTGTTAGTGTGTTATTGGAGGGGTAGCTGCTTATGGGGAAGCAGCTCTCCTCCTCTCCCCTATAGAGTAGAGCTAAGACCAATTGGAATTTAACTATACATGGGTTTAATAGGACCAATTGGAACTTAATATGGGTTTAACAGGGAAAGAACAGGGTGGAATATAACACATATGCAGGAGGCAAGTGGACCCTGGAAGATAATGGTACCCCCCTTGGGGCACCCGGAGGGAGAGGAGGAAGTAGGGAGCAGAAGGGAATCAAAGGGATTTTAGGTGAACATACACATATAACAGAGACAAATCAACAACAGGCTTCAGGTGCAGGGTTCACAAAATATAAGACACAGGATTTCCCAAAATATGAGGCACGGATCCCACAGAATTTGAGGTACAGGCACCCTGGTGAGGAGGGATAAAAGAGGTGAGGAAACCCCCACAGTGGGAATTCCTTTTTGCAAGCAACACAATCCTCTGGAGCCCTGATGAGGTGTGGGTGGGCAGGGAGTGGCATCCAGAAATGGGATGGGTGGGGCGGGGACTGTGGCCCAGATTGTGGGGTGACAACAGTGCAGGGCCATTGCCCAGGACATAGCTGTGATCCTTTTCCCACACATATCTGTGACAGATACTGTTTTCCTTGGGGAGTCCTGTGGAACCAGCACCCATTGCAGGGAGGTGCAGGGAGTGGATCATGCCTCTGCCTCAGGCCATAGCCCCGCTCTGTCGCCATCTTATGATGCTGGCCCCAGCTCCACCCATCCACCCTGCTCCTGGACACTTTTCCATGTCTAACCATCTCATCTGCCTGACCAAATGTGCCCTGCCCATGGCAATGCCAGGCCAATCCCCATGGAGACCCCACTCACCCACTCCATCAGCCACCCCGAGCAGTGGTAACAGGGTGGGCCTAGGCCCAGATAGGACAAATTGGCATATCCCTGCCTTCCCTTTCCCCACTTCTTCCTTCTGCACTGCAGGAGGCCAGGTCATCTCTCAGCCCCCGGCCCTCAAGAGCTCACCAAATTTATTTAATTGGCCCTCCAGCCAAAATATTTCCACACTCCTTGCCTAGGCAAACAGAAGTTGTGCTCCTTACTACTTTCTAGGTAAGAGCGGGATGGAGGAAAGGTGATGTGAATCACACAGCAGGTACAATGCCAGACATTCAGGAGGGGAAGAGACTCTTGTCCCTGCACCACACTGTCAGGCCACAGTGGAAAGCAAAGGTCTGACCCCAAGGTCCCTGTGTGAAACTGCCCAGGCCAGAAGGGGTGAATAAATAGCTCTATGTAACCCTGCTCTGTATCTATGTTTGCAGGTTCTGGTGAGCTGAGGCTGGAGAACGGAGGCAGCCCCTGTGCTGGGAGAGTAGAGTTTAAACACCGGAATGTGTGGGGAACAATGTGTGATGATGGATAGGACATGACAGATGCTGTGGTTGTCTGTAGGCAGCTGGGATGTGGATATGCTCTCAGGGCCTATGGAGAATCTCATTTTAGAGCAGGGTCTGGAAAGATTTGGATGGATGAAACTGCCTGCAATGGTGCCGAGTCCGTTCTCTCTAAATGCAAACACAATGGATGGGGTAAGCATGACTGCAGACACAATGAGGATGCTGGTGTCATCTGTTCAGGTAAGAAAACAGCCAAATCATTCTTATGTCAGATTTATGAAAAGAAAGGGCTGGGTCTTGGGGGTGTCACAAACATTAATATGCTTTTAATATAATGGTGTGACTGGGATTTGAAGAATGTTATGCCCAAACCCCAAAATTGTTCATTTGGCCATGCCAGATGTGCATGGCTAGATGTTCAGTGTTTGGGATCAAGTAAAGAATTCCTCAAATCCCAATTGCACGAAACCTTGGTTTAGCACCTGGGGATCAGGCTGCCTAAAAATATCACTGAGCGCAGGGGAGTCTCTACAGGATCTGGCAGAGAGCTGTCCCAGGTCCTGAACTGGGTGCAGCTCCTGAAGCAGGACTTGCGGGGTTGGAGAGGGTTGCCCCCTTCCCAATATCTAGGATCAGGCACAGGGTGGCTGAATCCCAGACCCCTGCCCCTGTCTAATGCTGACAACCAGCTGATTATCATCATCTGTCACTGGGCATCTGTGAGTCTGGGACACATGCCACACATTTGATTTAAAGCTGCATGAACCCCAGCCACAAAGATATGTCTTTGTGGCTTCTTTGCCATATTATTCTGATATTCCCTGAACGTGTGGCATGTTACAATTTATCATGTGAGAAACATGTTAATTGCACAATCCCTTAAATCCTAAAGATTAATTTATTTAATAGCATTGATTTATTTACCTAAAGGTGCAGAAAGGCTTCCACTAATGTTTCCAAGAATGTTTAGCCCTGAATTCCCATGGGTTCTCATAAGTCCCATGGGTTCCTGTCACCATCTTTAGGTGCCTCAGTTGGAGAAGATAGAAGTGCAGCTGCCAGGTATAACTAATGATGCTTCACAGGAAGTGCCAAGAATTAGACCAATTCTCCTGACATTAGCTGTTGGGTCAGGAGGGCGGGGGATCGAGCTCCAACTTGGAGCTGATTCAGGGAGAGAGGCTGAACCACACCTTCTCCTAGCTCCTTTTCTGTCTCAGGATGCAAAGGGGAGAAGGCAAGAAAGGGAGGTTCGTTCTGGGGTTTCCCCAGCTGCACTGGAGTGAGGGGGTAGACTGGAACCCCCACATCGGGGGGCTCCAATCCACCCACCCCACCCTCCGGCACCAGCTGGGCAACCCCCAGAAGAAGCTTCCTCCACCCCCTTCCCTACCTCCCATTCTGAAAACAGTGCCAGGAGCAGCAGCTGAGCCCTGCTCTTGGCATGTACAGACACAAGTTAATGAAGGCACTTCACTTTGGAGCGCCTTGAGGTGTACCCTCATATAATGAGGGTTCAGATTGTCATGGGACTGGGCCCTTTTAAACTGCTGTGCAGCCATGCACTTGTGTTTGGACATGGGTGTAAAGAGCTTTCAGGGGCCAGGTCAGGCAAAAATTGTCATTTCTGTCTGTACCTACTGTCTTTTAAAACCTTGCCGTAGGTCACTTTTAAAAAAGGCATTTGGTCTCCAAAGACTAATGCTGTTGAAATGAAAGGAAGCAATTTGAATAAACATCATAAGGGTAAAGAATCACATCTGAGAAGAGATAGTGTTGGAACAAGGACCTTGGAGTTGGGTATGACTGGGGCTTGACCTTTAGAAGGGGAGGGAAACTGGTATTGGAATTTGGGACACAGGAAACTGAACAAGAAACATTTCTGTAAATGACAATGGAGATACAGAAGTACTGGCTGGTCTGCGTGACTATGACTGGGGCATAGATAAGAGGAGACTAAGCATAGGAGACTGAAATCGCAAGTCAGCAGTGAGAGCTTAAATCTCTTACCAGATTTTTGCATAATTTTGTCCAGAACATTTGCCAGGTGACTACCCTACCTTTTTTCACATCAACTCAGTTACTATTCTAAAAAATGGCACAACATGAGTTCTCTTCCAGCCTTCTGGAATACTTCTGGGATTGCAGGACCAGAAATCTCAGGAGCTACTTCATTTAGGACACTTGGATGCAGGACCTCCAAGCCTGCTTATTTAAGATGTTATCTCTTGTAGATGTTGTTTAACATCCTGCTGTGTTGCTGGTCAGTCACAGAGGTGTTTATTCCTTCCATATGATAAAACATTATCTTGCCTCTATCCAGCTATAGCACAGAAATCTTTATGGAGGACCTTTCTCATCTATGCATCATTATTATTGACTTTACCATCTGCATGTAGTGTGGGGGTACACAGTGACAGACCAGTATCTTATTACAGCTCTGCAGATGTGAATTTGAGCCCTGTCCTGGACTCAAGCCACTGTTCACTCCCAGGTGACCAAACTGTAACGGATGCATGGTCATTCCAGCTGCAGGAGTCAAAGGCAGACAAATGGAGTACTAGTCCTAATACTCCCTTACATGTTGCTTTCTACAGAAAGTAGCCACATAGGCCCCATCAAGCCATAAGATTCAGGTAGACCTTTGACTCGACCTGATGTAGGATTGGGATGGTATAACTGGAAGGATTTCCTTTATTTCTTTAATGACGCCAGAGCAGAGTTCCAGACCTAGGCAGCTTCACAGGAAGGCAGGACAATTTACCCCTGAACAGGCACCACCTGCAGCAAACCTAGAGCAGCACCCTGGTCCCAGCTGTGCTGAGTGAGACAATCAGGGTAGCCACAGACAACAGGCCTCACCTGCTTCAGCCCTTAAAAGCCATACCCAGTACACAGCTTCTTTCTCTGGGTATAAGCTAAAGTTCTTGCTTCCTGCCCCCAACCCAGGCAGACTGCAGGACACAGTCCAGTGTCAGGAACTAGGGGTCAGATGACAAGGACTAAATGGGGTAGCAATCCACATTGCAAAGTTCACAAAAACAGTATAAAACCAGGATCATGAGCCAGGAAATAGAACCAGAGGGAAACCTAAAGCTGAAATCCAGAAATAAGTTGAAAACCATGATTTGGAACCAGGAAGCTAGCCACAGCAGAACTGGCCTGCAGACCCAGGGGTCCAACTGGTATTAAATCCATAGGTGGTGCTCCCAGCAGCCAATCAGGATGCTTGCTGCTCCTAGCCTGGTGCAGATTTGATGAGTTGGGGTTTGCTAAAATGTGGCTGCTCTGATACTTCGCTTAGGCTGACCTGCCTGCTCAGAGTCCTTGACAGCACTGGGCCCAGCGCTGATCAGCATCCCTGGCAAAAGGCTCTTAGCAAAAGTCTTCTCAGGGTAGGGCACTCAGATCTAAAATGACTCATTGAAAACTCCTGCCTTTGCTAACTTTCTAGGTCATTTCCAATCCTGTCTGGTTGGAGGGAATGGAACATGCTTAGGACGTGTGGAGATAAAACGTAGATCCACGTGGGAAAATATCTGTGATTCCCACTTTGATCTCAAGGCTGCCAGTGTCCTCTGCAATCAGTTACAGTGCGGAATAGCTGTATCTACCCCAGGAGCAGCTCGCTTTGGAGAAGGACAAGGGCCCATTTGGACTGAAGAGCTCCAGTGTGTGGGGAACGAGCCTCACCTCGTGTACTGCCCCAGGACACAATACCTAGATTAATCATGTTCACATAGAAATGATGCTGGCATCATATGTTCACGTAAGTATTCAGCATCATGTCTAAAATACTATGGATGTGTGCTCTAGACTCTAGATGAGACTGCATCACTAAAAAAATACAAAATAAACTAACTACTTTGCAATAAAGTGGGGAGAGGGAAAGTTTCATTGCACATCAGCTTTTTCAACGTGTGCATACAGTTTCCTGATGATAGCGAAAGATAGTCAGTGGCAGATTACACTTCTTTCATTGTGGTCTAAGATGTCCCCATTAGTTTTCAAATAGCATAGGGTAAGTGCTGGCTCATGGACTGTTACTGTGGGGCAGCTGATCTATTATAAAAATACAACTATTTTTCCAGGGTGTTGCGTGGATCCCCTGCCCACGTCCTAACCCTGTAGGGAATAATGACTAGGATTAGCTCCTAAATCAAAAACAATCCAAGACCAGGAAAAGGAAATCAACTTCCCTCCAAGTTCTTTACCTGCTTGGTGTACAATGGCACATGGGTTATTTATCTCCTCATTTAAATACCCTCTTTCTTTTCCTCAGGATTCAGATTGGTGAACGGCAGCACACGGTGCTCAGGGAGAGTGGAGGTCCAGGTGCTCGGTGCCTGGGGCACCCTCTGCGACTCGTGCTGGGATTTATCGGATGCCCACGTTCTCTGTCGTCAGCTCAACTGCGGAGCTGCTGTGTCAGCTCCACGAGGAGGGCATTTTGGGAAAGGAACTGGCGCTGTCTGGGGTGACACATTTCACTGTATGGGGAATGAACCCCATTTGGGGCTTTGCCCTGTTACTGCCCTGGGGGCCTCTCAGTGCCCACATGACCAAGATGCCAGTGTGATTTGTTTAGGTAAGTGCAGGAACAATAAAGGGTTATTTTCGCCTGCCCCTCAGGGTATCGATACTGCCTTACAGAGAAGGGGAACCTCCAGGCTCAGCAGCGGAGGGTGAACTATATCCTAACTCAAGGATTATTCAGGAAAATACTAGTTGTGTTGCTCTTGCATAAATGAGAGTGAGGGTCAAAGTCACAGCTATTTTTCATGGAGGAATCTCCTACCCAAAACTTCCCAGTCCCCTCCCCTGTGCACTGCAGGAGGATCTTGGATCACTGACCCTTATAGCCAGGCATTCCCCCAGCTTAGCCTGATGTACTGGATCAGGGATCTATACCATGAATCACCCATGCTCTGGGGTGCTTGGTTCAGATCCTTCCTCTTCCCTCTCTAGAAGCTGTAAACCTTAAGGTGGCCTTGGTATCTTCAGGAGTTGTGGAGTGGGTCTTGATTGTGGCAGAGTGCTTCAGTTCTGGAGGAACAGCCTAGTTACTGATTTAGATAATGTTCCTGTGACAGAAGATGATTCTTGTACCCTTCTACCCAGCAGCCTACCTACTGTTACCAATCCTATCATCTGTTATTGAAGCACTCATTGTCATTGTCCCATGACTTCCTAATGGGAAGTAACTTTCCTAATGTATAGCGGTTTATTTAATTAATTCCCTACCTCTCCCAGCCCCAGCACACTCCAAACCCCTCACACTGTTAAATGGAGAGAGCCAGTGCGATGGCCAAGTCGAGATTTTCCTCAGCAGCACGTGGGGCAGAGTCCAGGCTGATCAGTGGAACATGACTGATGCCAGAGTCGTGTGCAGGCAGCTCCAGTGTGGAGAAGTGGAGAGAGCCTATCACCCCCTGACATCTGAGCAAGAGATGGACTCTGTGGGGCTGAGAAGTGTCTGGTGTGCAGGACAAGAGCCTCATCTGACACTTTGCAATACCAGCCTATCTTCAAATGTGCAGGCAGGAATTGCTGAGGACATTGGTGTTGTTTGTTCAGGTAATTTCCCTTGAAAATCCTACAAACATGCTCTACCTGTGTGGGAGGAATGTGACCATCCCAGGGACTGCAACCCCCCCCCCCCCCCCCCACTCTCGCTGAAATATTATTTCCAATGGTTACAAACAGGTGTGGGTCCCAGGCCAGATTCCGACATATGTACAGTGAACTCTTATTTATTATGTTTGAGAAAAGACATAACCACTTTTTTGTAATACTAGTGCAGGGCAGCAGCCCCTCCCCTCATTATGCCATTGTAGGATTTCAATCTTCTAACTTATAAGTTTGCCTCATTTAAAAGAAAGAATTATTGATTCAGTGATGGTGTATTTTTGTTGTTATTCATTTATTTTTCTTTTTTCCTAATAGTAGAATTATGCCCTTATTTTCTGGTAGCTTTGTTTATTAAAGTTCAACAACAGGATCAACCAAAGGTCTATATGGGACCCTGCAGTAATGAAATGTCTTGGTGTGTCTCTACCTCATGCATAGTAGTGTTCCTACACCAACCTCCTTTTCATGCACATTTCAACAGCAGCATGAGCAGAGGACAGTAAGAGTCTATCTTTTTTTTCCATGATGGTATGGAAAGAGCTAGTCCTGACTTCAGAGTGAGTAGAACTGGACCCCATCCCTCTAGTATACACTCTAGAGACTCTGCCAAAATACCATACTGACAAAGTCCCTAGCAGAGATGTAGCTTTCATGGGCAAATGCTTCATGGTCAATTCAGTTAGAGCACATCCCTGAATAACACAGCCTGTTGGAGACAAGGACTCTTTTGCCTGTACCATTTGCATTTACATCAGGAATGTTGCCAGCACAGCTATGCTGAGCCTTTGCCGGGTATGGCATTTAGTCAAACTCTTAGTCAAGGTAACTATGATGGCAAAAGTATATAAGAGGCTCTTCAGGGGAGTGAAAGGGACTATCTGGTGAACACAAGCCTCACCTTCTTTCTTGCTTTAGACTGCAAGAAAAACAAGACTAAAAACCAAAAATGAAACCGTGTGTGCTTTCATTACTAAGCTGGCACCTCTCAGTCCTGCCACAGTATAAAAAAGTTCTCATTTCCATTAATTTGTTGCCTATTAGTAAAGTTGTAAGAAGTGAGAGTCCTGGGCAGTATGCATTTGTATGGTGCAAGAGCTTGACCAAAGTCCACCTTATGCTGTGATTTCACCACATAACAAACTGACATGCATCCCAAGCTCAGGCTTTGGAAATATCATGGGGAAATAGCAATGTTATATAAAAGAAGCCCTGAATATCTGGAGAGAAGCATGAATGAGCTGCAGCAGGATCCTTCACTATTACTTTACTTTAAAAAATCAACTTTTTCATTAAAATGTGTATCTTGTGAAAAAAATATTAGAACCCAGCCACTGAGCCATGAAGAGTTGGCTGCCAGGTCATGGCATGAGCCCCCTGCTCAGACCCTGGTCCTCCCAGGCAAGCGGCTTCCACTACTGTCAGTCACATGAGAGGTTAAAGCTGGGTGGTGGAGCAGCCCTGGGATGGAGGCAGTTGACTTTGTCAACTTTGCCCCATCCTGCTCCTGTGCTGGTCCACAGTATAAAAAAGTTTGGGAACCACTGTACTAGAACATTTTAATATTTTCCAGAGAAATATGTTTCCGTTGGAAACATTCAGGGTTTTGGGTTTTTTTCTCTTTAAAGACCTCCCCCCTCTCATATTGAAAATATTTTAAAAAGCAAATGTTTCCACTTTTGTGTGAAAAGAACAAATGTTTCCAGAATATTTCTAAAGTGTATAATGGCTTCTGAATCTGAAAGATATAAACAATGTACTATCCAGAATCTGAAGGTAGTAATAGAGCAAGGAAGTCTTGTGCAATCCATTTCAATCAAAAGTAGCAAGAATAGCATCTTTTATCTTACAGGTCTAAACAAAATAGTTTAAAAAATGTGACATAGTTATGCCCTATGAATATTTTAAATGGGCTAGTCTTACCATGGGACTTGCAATTAGTATTGATTAGATTATCTGTTACAAAACTCCCTTCCCACCCCCACCCCGCACCTTGGCTGATATGTATGTGTTCCTTCCTTTAAGACTCCACAGAGAAAATATGCAAAGACAAGATCATAGGTATCATTGTAGCAACAGATTTTTTTGTTTGTTTTTTGTTTTTTGGTTTTTGTTTGGTTTTTTTTTTATCAGGCCCTGTACATTCCTTTGCTGACATAATTTTCCATGTATATGTCAATCTCAGAGTAGCTGGAGTTCAGTGGAGTCTTCTCCTGCTCTCATTATATCAGTGGAAGATTTGCTTTTTCCTTGATACAGCACATTTAAATGTGCAATTATTGTGGTCCAATAAACTATGGAGCTTATTGCTCTGGAGTTTTTCGCTTCTGGGTGCACCATTTGAACATGCATCCAGGAGCAAAAAACTCTAGGGCAGATTCCTCCAGTGTTTATTTGTGCACACCACATTGAACCCAGTCACAGGATCACATTTCATTTTCAGTGTAAAATAAGGGCCTTGTTACACATTAATTTTTGGTCGCTCCTGGAGCTCTAAACCTCTGGATTGTCCACACATTAACACCTGAAAATAATTGCAAGCACACTTTAAGCCTCTTAAAGTTATGCCACTGCAAAGCAGGCTTTTCTCTAATCTGTGTTACCTAGCTTCTTTTCCATCAGTGTGTGGCTACTTCCTCACAGCTGACCTGCCAAATTGCAGTCCTCCATCATCCCCTCTCTCACCGTCTTGCTCTGTGTGGGGAACTTTCCATCCCTTTAACTCTACTGCCAGGTAGGTCTGGCACCAAGTTAACTCCCTTCCCGCCCCTGGGGATGCAACCTTCCCACACTCAGGGGTGCAACCCCATGCAAACACCCTGCAGAGCATGTGCAAGCTAACCAGGTCATAGGGTATGGAGGGGTCCAGAAGTGGCATCTAGGGGTTCTGGGGGGACAATAAGTTGGGGGGGCAGTTGAGTCCCATGAGCTGAAGCTTCCTTCCTGGGGAAGGGGCAGTATCTTCTACAAAAATACCTTCCCCCAGTGCTCCCACCTCCTAGCCACCCTGAGAAGCATGACCAGCATACCTCAATCCCAAATCCCGATTTATTTAAAACATGGAATCTTCTTTAATTTACTTTCACTTTATTTCTTTTTTCATTCTATTTTTGCTTGTTTTTTTTTTCCCTATTTTATCCTACAGTGTCTGATTTCCTTTCATTCCCCACCCCTTCCCCACCCCTACCCCTACCCTCATTTCCTTACCACCTTCCATTTCATTACCCACCCCCATCCCATTAACTAGCACTGACACCAATCGACATTCAAGCAGTTCAAAGTGCACCCTATAGCAAGGCCCAAAATCAATTCAAGGAAAGACCTTGTTGTTGTCGGAGGCTCGTAATATCCCAAACTAATAATAAATTCCCAGGACACCGTTGATGATTGTCATCTAAAAAAAAACATTTGAAAGTCCTCAGATTTTCAAAGATCAGATGGCTCATCAAATGTTTAATCCCCTGGTTAATTGTAGCCAAATATATATGTCCCAACAAGATTACTGCACTGAGGAAGAAATTCAGGAGTAGGTCTGAAATGAATGGCTCCATCATTTCCGTAGTCTAAAGGTTTTCTGCATCCTTTCTCTTATTTCCATTAAAAAAATCTTTAAAAGCATTTTAGTGTTTCAGCCCATGAAGCATCAACACTTATTTAGAGGAAAGCTTTCAGTTACCATCACATTCACTGTTAACAGCTGGACTTCCTTCCTATAGGAAGCAGGCAGCTCAGATTGGTAAATGGGACAGGTCGCTGTGCTGGAAGAGTGGAGATTTACTACCAGGGCATCTGGGGGACAGTGTGTGATGATTCCTGGGACCAAACAAACTCCAACGTGGTTTGCAAACAACTGGGATGTGGACACGCCATCAAGGCAGCTGCTTCTGCTTATTATGGGGAAGGCTCAGGACAGATCTGGCTGGATGATGTGAACTGCTCTGGGAATGAATCCGAGCTCTGGGAGTGCCCTTCCAGGGGCTGGGGGCAGCACAACTGCAGGCAAAAGGAGGATGCAGGAGTGCTCTGCTCAGGTCTGTTCTCTGACTGCTTTTGTGAGCCTGGGTACCATGGATTTAAGGGAGGGGGCTCATGTTTGATCAGGGGGATGAGAAACTTCAGGATTCACCATGGATTTCTCTGTCTATCTCCTTGGAGCTTATATACTGTCAGCAGCTCCTTGATACAAGAATGACAGTTTTCCAGTAAATTGGCCAGTCACAGGACCTTGTTTCACTGGAGACTTATAATGCGTTTTATTTAGATCATAATAAGCCAGGGTTTGAACTATGGGGGGATTTGAGGGGGCTGACCCTCCACATTAGAGATGAGAGCCCTCAGCCCACTTCGTGCCTTTCTAACCAGCTCAGGTGGTGGTGGCAGTGGTGGTGGCTCCTTCCGGCTGCCACTGCTGCAGACCCCCGCAGGAGCTGGCATGTAATTTGAACCCTGTAGTAGGCATTACTACAAGCTGGAAGGTGTTCTAGGCATGGTAATGCTGACTACAATCTCCCAACCCACTGGTTCATAGGGAGCTCTCCCAAGGCAGGGCTCTACCCCCATGTGGCCAGTGAAGGAAAGCTGAGAGTTGGTCTCAGCCCCAGGAATGCATCCAAAGTCTCCCTTGTGGTCTAAGGGTTGAGATCAACAACCAGTGGATTGTGAGTCCTAGCTGCAGAACCACAGATTGTTGTCACAACCCAAGGGTGTGATTTTGTGTGTGCGCGCTTCGGCACTGCTAAATTATTTCCCGCCACGAGGAGCTTTCTTTGCAGGGTGCATTTCTCAGTTGAAAAGAGAGAACCCCGGTGCAAAGAAGTTCCCGCCACCCGCATGCAAATTTGTGTCCCACTATTGGCCAGTTCTAAATTATTCCCACGTGGCAGCTAGCGATTGGCTTGCTAGCCATATAAGAGGCTTGAGCGG
>NW_005842734.1:166017-185434 GCF_000455745.1 Alligator sinensis | reverse complement strand
TTGCCACAGAGAACACCAGAGGAGCGATACATGTTTGGATTTCTCCTACAGCGTTCTGGACTCAATAAGCGGCAACTTCGGATTTTAGGGGACGCAGGCCAATGGCAACTGGCCTATGAGTTAGGTTTCCATTATCTAGAAGAACTAGAAGACGGCTCCTCAACGATTTCATCTAGTTGTGTGTGCAAGAGAGGGTAGTTTAAAGTAGCAAACACCTGTATTATGTTTTAGAAATAATACTGTAGTTCCATGGAAAATTTATAAATATTTTGATATACGTTAACTTATTTTCTGAGAGTTTTGTTTACAGATCCGGAATTCAGAGTGCGTGGCGGAGAGAAGCCCCAAGAAGGATAACATCATCGGAAGAAGTGAGGGCTTGACGTGCGACTTCACCATGACGCCCACTAAAGCCCTGATCGTGCAGTTCTTTGTTATAAATCTGGTTATGTGTATATGTATTTGTGTTGGTTATTATTTGATTCGATCCCTAGAGGACGAACTTCTTATGTTAGTGAATTTTGTGTTTACCCGTTTAGTTCAGCAACCCGTGTTAAGAGCTCTCGATCACCCGAGTGACGAGCGTGTGGTATAATTGAGCTGTGCCTTCAGCAAGGGGGGATGTCACAACCCAAGGGTGTGATTTTGTGTGTCCTTAAGGACCCAGCGTGTACCTTAAGAAGGCTATAGGGGTCTGATCAACCTCTGGCCTCTCCCTGTCGCCGAGCGCGATCCCTCGACGAACCCCTTCCCTGCGCGCAAGTTCCATGGAGCCTAGCAAACTTCGTGTGAGTGTATCCAGAGCTCTTCTCCGAGTTGTTTTCTTCGGTTGACACGACGGGCTCGCGGTTTTAGAGCCTTCAGCCGGATTGGGCTAGAGTTCGCGAGATTAGAACTCTTGTCCGCTCTTCTTTCCTATCTGTAACTGCAACTCAAGCAAGTTTTCCTGCCTACACCGCGACCATCTACGGTGTAAGTAAAATAATCTTTAATCAACCGCTACGCGTCCGTGCCTAATTCTAGTCCGCCGGCCTGCATTCCCCAACCCGCGTGCCAGGGCTGCTGGCCACAGCCCACCGCGCGCCCCTGAGGGCCTCAGACCGCTCCCGGCCCGCACAATTGTCTGTATTGTCTGTATTATCTCCACGGAGTAGTTAGATGATAGCAGAACACATCCTATATAATGTGACCTGGAGATACTCCTTCTGCAAGTGGCCTAACTCTGCTGTGATATGAGTGCATTTATCCCATGTTTCACTGCTTGAAAATGTGGATGCTCTAGTTTTAAGTGGAGTTAACACATCCTAAGTATCATGTACAAAAAGGGCCATTAGTGAACCTGTAGATGACTGAGAAATTCCAAGATCAACATGTTCAACTGCAGATGTGGCAAATAGTTCCAGGAGGAAGGACAAGTTCCTGGTGATGTTGGGTCACAGTTCTTTCCCTTTCTCTGCCTAAAATACCAGGATCACCTTATTACATACCTGGCTGTATTTATCCTAATAATCTTCAGTTCCCACCTGAGGGTATTGGAAAAATTGTTTTCCTTCACTAAGGTTAGAGTGGGCAGTCAATGCTATATCTCATATATTTCTGCTTATAAATGTTTGGAGATCATGACTTTCATAGGTCACTATTCCTTTCTCTGTATTTCTAATGGCCCTGCAATAGTTTGAAGAATCACTGACCTTTGGAGTGCACCTCTGTGGTACTTGGACCCAGTAACATATAAGAATATTAGTGATTTCCAGCATTTTAATACGTACCCCACTATTCACATTCTCTGCATTTCCTTCTAGAGTTCATGGATCTGAAGCTGGTGAATGGTGATGATTGTGCTGGGTGGCTGGAGATTTTCTATAATGGGACGTGGGGGAGTGTGTGCTCTAATCAGATGACTGAAGCCACTGTGGCCATTATATGCAAGCAACTGGGCTGTGGGAATGGAGGACAATTTGCAGGAGACTTTGCATATGGACACGGTTCTGGCCCCTTGTGGCTGGACCTCATTCAGTGCCATGAACATCACAGCTCCCTGTGGGAGTGTTCATCAAAGCCTTGGGACCCTCACTCATGCAATTCCCGGGGAGAAGAGACGCACATTACTTGTACTGGTAAGTTTGAACTTTTTTGCACACAAGCAGGTATGCACAAACACATCCTTTACATGCTCAGTTGAAGTGTCCTGGATTGCTTTTCATTTGCTTTTCAGTACAGACAGTCCTGTATTTCAAACAATGACAGAAACATTTCTCATTGAGTATGAGAGGATGGAGAATATTCCATTGAATAGAAGCATGGACATTAATTACAAATGTAACTGGCTTTCCAAAATGAAGTCATTTAGGGAGATTCAAGAAACTCTTGATCCTGAGAGAGTGTTATATTTGTTTCTTTGTGGGTATTAGACATATTTGAATGCACAATCCTACATTTGGCCAAACTTTGAGGTTTCAGTTTAGATCAGCTTCCCATCTGTGTTCATGTGCACATTTCTGCAACTGCATTCATATGTGCATCTATAAAGTATGTGTTTAAAGAAGCTAGTTATGGATCAGAATTTTATTTGTCACACCAGCTCTTGTGACACTATTTTTTCCTAAGCATTCCCAGAACAATGGCTTAATTTCAGCTAAGGAAAAATTTTACATTCAAAGTAATGGATTGCTGTTAAATTCCATGGCATGAAATCCAGTTGATCAAATGCTCATCGAGCAATAGAGCTAGTAGGGAGATGCAAGAAAACTGCATCTCCCTACCAGTAAGAGATGAATATAAAAGTGTTCAGTATTATGCTAAACACATTTAAATGTGTATTTTATATAAGAGTGACATTAGGTTTTAGCCTATTGGTAAGTTCTACTCTTTCGTGAGGCTGGGTTTCTCCAGCCACCAAATCAGTCTCTCACCCCCCCCCCCCCCCCCCCCCCCCGCCCCACACACACTTTTTTTTCTCCTTAGGAAAAAAAGAGAAAACAACACAGTTTGCTGAGTGTCCAAACATCACAAAATGCACAGGTATGTTTGTCCTTCTCTGTGTCTCCATCTTGGGCCCCAAAGGCCTTTCCCAGCGGTCCCAGTAATGTGTGAGGTTTTTGCTTTTCCTAGACAAAGAGAAGCTCCGCGTTGTGGGAAGAGAGGACAGATGCTCGGGGAGAGTGGAGGTTTGGCACTGTAGCTCCTGGGGAACAGTGTGTGATGATTTATGGGACATGGCAGATGCTGATGTTGTGTGCAAACAACTGGGCTGTGGAGCTGCTGTGTCTGCCCTGGGTGAGGCTGCATTTGGGGAGGGGACTGGCCCCATCTGGCTGGAGAAGGTGAATTGCAAAGGAACAGAGTCATCTCTGTGGGACTGTTGTGCTGAGCCCTGAGGAGACAGTAGATGCCATCACAAAGAAGATGCTGCTGTGATCTGCACCGGTGAGTGACAGTTTCTTTCATCCATGATACATGTTTTGAGGTGGGGTAGGGAATGTGTTTCAGTGGCAGAACAGGCTCCATCTCCCCAAAGCAGCAGTCTCTTGGCTGGGATAGGAAAAAGGCTTTGTGGACCCAAGTTTCAAAAGCATTAGCCCATTTAGCACCAGCCCTCATAGATACATGATCAAGTGGGCTAGTGTGCAACTAATCCTTGCCAGTGCCAGGGGGATTGGGGCCCTCTGTCAGTGCAATACACTTCTAGGAGCTGCTGCACAAGAGTCCTATGGGCCCCAGTTCTAATACGTGTTTCCCCTCAAACTAAATTGGACAGGGACTTCTGGCCAGGAGTCAAGGCTTATTATTCCAGTGCCATCCTTGGAGAGTAGTACATGAATGAACCCTCCTCAGTACAGAGAAGTAACTCAAGAACAGCTGTAACCACAGTCCCACAGGGAGAGAAGCACACAGGGCTCTTTTTGATCACCAGTGTTTCCTCTTAGCTCACCCTGTTCTTGACACAGTGGGCACATCTACATGTTTCTTAATACACCTTTGCTACAGCACATTAAGTGTAGGACCTCTAATATGAGGTACTACAGAAAGGCATATTAGGTTATGCTAATGCACAGTAGCAAAAGCAACTTTTTATTTATTTATTTTTTTGTGTGTGTGATGCCAGTGGTGACCTTAGGGTTGTCAGGGCCCTGGGCAAGAGAGACATTTGGGGTCCCTTAGAGGTTTGTATTCAGGTAAATATTAACCCACCACAGTGGTAATGTGGATCTTTTTAGTATTCTTTGGGGGAATTAGATAAATAGTCATGTTAAAATGCAAATAAAGCCACTTCTTTGCAAAAAACTTCACCCCCCCAAAAAAATGTGGGCCCCCTAAAATGTGGGGCCTAGGGCGGTTGTCTAGTTTGCCCTCCCCTAAGCCCACTACTGGTGATGCTTATGCAGTAGACTATTGTACTGCACATTAATGCATTAACATGATTTTTTACACACCACTTGAATGGGCAGTAGAATAGTCTACTGTGCATTAAAGTGCACATGTAGACATGACCAGTGTATACTTGTGCACAGGCTAGCTGTTTATTATTTGTGCCAATGGCAGTAAGACCTGACTTCAAATCCTTTATAATAGCCTGCGTTCCTCTTAGCTGTGAGTATATGTGTTGTTTGGTTGTTTCCAACACTTTGTTCTTGGTCTTGAGTTCTATTTCCAGTCTTTATCAGCTCTGAGATGCTTTTTATTTGTTACTGTCTTGTTAGAAAAAAAAATCTGTCTTCCTGGTAGACCTGATAACCCCTGGATTTGTGGCTTTGTAGACTATTCTCTGGAACATATAAGCTAAAAATATCTGACTCCAGCTCTGCAGCAGGTGTCACTTGTTTGCTCTCAGCTTTTCCTAGCAAGAGACAGAATATATGTGTTATGTACAAGTGAGGTGGGGTAACACACAGGCTATGTCTCTGGACATCAGGAGCTCCTGAGGGGGCATCCCCAGTGCTCCTGAGAGGGCTGCTAAGAAGAGGACTCTACCCACCAACTCCCTGTCATCTTGTATCAAATCCAGAAATGAAGCAGTGATCGCCCCCAGGCCCCACTCCATCCTCCTTATCACCGGGTCTCCAGCTCCAAATTCCCATATTAACTCTCAGAGGGGACATTATACTGGTAACAGACCTGTCATATCTACCTTACTTCAGACTTCCACTCTCCTTCTCTCTTTCCTTGCAGATTGGACAGAGACCACTGCATCCCCACAGAGAACAGGTAAAATGTCTTGCTTCTAATGGTGGTTATATTTCATTGCTACTGAGTTTCCAGGGGGGATGAGCTGCAACCTCCAGCCTGAGGGTATAAAGAGATGTTACCAAATGAAGTGGATCAGCTGTGATGGGATGTGGCTTGAAACTGCTGATTTGCTTCATTGGGTTAAACACAATTGACCATTGTCAGGCATTGGTCAGGGGCCCTTTCCTGTGTGACAAGTGACCTGTTCCCCCTGGAAAGAGATCATAGAATCATACAGAATTAGGGTTGGAAGGGACCTCAGAAGGTCATCTAATCCAGTCCCCTGCTCAAATCAGGACCACTTTCAAGTATATCATCCTATCCAAGGCTTTGTCTAGCCAAGTCTTAAAAACCTCCAAGAATGGAGTTTCCAGAATCTCTCTGGGTAGCCTATTCCTGTAATTTACTACCCTCTTTGTGAGCAAGTTTTTCCTAATACTGAACCTAAAGTTCCCTCACTGCAGCTTGAGACCGTTGCTCCTTATTCTGTCATTTGCCACCACTGGAAACAGTCTATCTCCATCCTCTTTGGAACCACCCTTCAAGTAGCTGAAGGTTGCTGTTAAATCCCTTCTCAGTCATCTATTCTTCAGACTAAATAAGCCCAGCACCCTCAGCTTCTCCCACTCCTCTAACCATTTTTGTTGCCCTCTATTGAACTCTCTCCAATTTGTCCATATCCTTTCTCTAGTGGAGGGCCAAAACTGGACACAGCACTCCAGATGTGGCCTCAACAGTTCTACGTAGAAGAGAATAATCACCTCCCTTGATCTGCTGGCAATGCTCCTACTAATGTAGCCCAGTAGGCCATTAGCTTTCTTTGCAACAAGAGCCCATTGTTGGATCCTTTTCAGCTTATAGTTCTCTGCTACCCTTACATCCTTTTCTGCTGCTGCTTAACCAGTCAGTCCTCAGCTTATACAGTGCATGGGATTGTTCCATCCTAAATAAAGGACTTTGCACTTGTCCTTATCAAACCTCATGGGATGTCCTTTAAAAACCCTCCAATTTATCAGTCTCTGTAAATCCCAGCCCTACCCTCCAGCATATGTACTCTTCCCCATTGCTTGCTGTCATCTGCAAACTCTCTGAAGGTGCATTCTGTGGTGAGTCAGTAGGGGGCGTTTCTGCATTAAGCCAACCACCTCACTGTGCCTTGTCACAACCCAGTGATTTTGGTGCCTCGGCACGATGGAATTTTCCCGCCACATGAGAGCCTCTTGCAAAGTAAAGGTTTTCTGTTGCAGCAGAAAACCTGGTGCAAGAGAGTTCCCACCATTCGAATGCAAATTTGTGTCCCGCTATTGGCCAGTTCTAAATTATTCCTACGTGGCGGCTAGTAATTGGCTTGCTAGCCATTTAAAATTTCGCGTGACTTCTGCCCAAGTCGGAGAACTTTGAGCACGCTGCAGAGTGCTTCTAAAAGAGATCTGACTTGCGGCTGAGCTGATCGATAGACTGATCAACTATCGATTCTTCTCCCTGTCGCCGAGCGCAATCCCAGACATACCCTTTCCCCGCTGGCTTGATTTGTGGACGGATAAGCTAGCCTGAACCTTATCAGCTGGAACAACTAACATAGTTGTTCAGACGACCGGACCGTTTTCGTCGCAACCACAAGTGGCATAAGTAAAGTTTTACAACCGTTAAGCTTTGTCGGCCTCTCTATTGACCAGCCCGCCCAACAAATGAGTAATTATTAGATCACCTCAAGTCGGCTCTGGCCGTCCAAGACATGGCGACGAGGATGGGATCTAAGGGCACGGTGATAGAGAAGAACCTAATCGGGTGCTGCCCCTGGTGCACCGGGACCCGCCACGTAGAGAATGCCAACAATCTATGGGCGCATATCGCTTACCACCAGGCGGTAGAAGGGGATGAAAGAAATATTGATGGTTACTTCTCCGTAAAAAGAGAAGAAGCCGTAGTGAAGGAATGGAGAACTAAGCTATCCCTTGGGGAGTTCGGATGCATAATGGGGAGTGACCGGGTCTATTATCAACCCCTGGAGGAAACCTCAACCATATCCTTAGCCGGGTTGAAAGCGCGGAAGGCAGAAAAGCTGAGCCCTGCTCAGGAGTTTGCTCAATGCATTTGATACTTAAGGGAAGGAGGGGAACCCACCTCCACGGACTGGTTCAACTGTCCAGATTTGGTGCCTGAGTCGCGGGGCCATGAGCTCCTCGTTCAGCTTTGGAAGGATCTGGAAACTAAGGGCCATCATGTGCCGAGATGGGGTCTAACTAAATGGAAGAAGGGAAAAATGATGAATGTGCTGTTCCGTACAGTAGCGGGTCTACTAAGGGAATACGCAAATTTAGAGGCACAGATGCATACGGCGGGTAAGGAGTCGCTGGAGCGGACAGCAAAGAGCTCCGGAGCGATGCTTATCAAAAGTACCGGCCGCATGATGCCGCTAGGAGAAAATGGCGCTGAAAGAAGCGCAAGCCATCCGGGGAACCCGGAAAAGAGGGGTGGAGTTTCAGAAGACCCGGCGGGGATCCGCCTAGCGACTCCGCCCCCTGAGGTGACGTCGTTCCCAACGGCCCCGCCTCCTTGCCACGGGGAGGGGGCAATGGGAGGAGGGATGTACCCAACGCTCCCAGATGAATAATTTAACTCTTTCTCTACCGCAGCTCACCCGATAGCTGTGATGAAGCATGTTGCGGATGAAGAAGGTACTACGCATACCACTGTTATCTCTCGCACACGCACCCGACCAGAAATTCAGGAACTTTGTAGAGAATCTAAGATAAAACCAGAAGAAACCTTGGCCATGTGGTTAGGACGATTAATAGTGGAATTTGGATCTGACACCTTAGACAAGGAAGAAGCGAGTGCCTTGATCTGACAAGTGGCATGGAGCGGAGGGCGTGCTACCAACTTGAATGTGGTCACAGACAGTGCCCACTGGCCCATCCTGCTCCCGGCGCTCATAGTGGGACAGGTAACCCACAAATTTCACACCTGGCACGAAGGTCGTCCACAGAAGGCTACTGCAGAGCAACTCCTCCTGGCTATAGTTGGGGTGTCATATCTCTCATGGAGCCCGAGAACGAATCCAATGGGACTAACAGCTGTACAATGCAAAGAGAGATGGGCTCATCACCACCTATTGGACCCCGGGGCAATTCCAAAGCCCCTGGAAGCTATAGATGCCTGCGTAGAGGTATACGGAGGAGCAAATGCCGTTACACTCCGACTCTTTTTGAACCCAATGGCAGGGCAACCAGTGGGAAATCTCTTAGGCCATCTCCCACGACTACAAGCACTTATGAAGCAAGGTGACGAAGCTTCTGATAATATAAGGGACCGACCTTCAGCATACCCAGCCGAAACACTGAGACCTAGGCGTCAAGACTATACTCCCCGGCGAGAGCCATGGTGGTCACCTCCAAGAACCCCGAAGGAAAGAACGACAAAGGAAAGGAACATGTTTGGTTTTCTCCTCGCCTATTCTGGACTCTCAAAGACTCAGTTATGAATTTTGGGAGAAAGGGGCCAGTCTCATGTGGCCGAAGCATTAGGATTTAAATTCGAGGACCCATCAAAAAACGAGTAATGGCCGACGGCTCCGCCGACGGCCTTCTCCAGTTCAAACCTGACCCCACTGATCCTCGACCATACGCCGAACTCACTGTTTACAACCCTACCGATCCGGATGACCAACAACAAGCATTCTTCCTTCTCGATACTGGAGCTCAAACCAATGTGATTACCTCAATGATACCTCATCAAAAGACCACCAAAACGATCAAGGTGCAAGGGCTTAATGCTATCGTCGTCAGAACGAAGGTCAAATTTTGGGTCCAAGGCCACCGATACCCCCTAGAGTCTGTCCTAGGGGGCATCAACCTTTTAGGGATCCCGGGGATAAGAGCGCTTGACCTTAAAGAACAAGTGCTACAGGCATTACCCATTATTATCCCAGAACAGGATTGGCATCGACCAACGCTTTGTAACACCTCCACCTGGCGATATTGACCGATCCCAACTAAGGGTCCTCTAAAACAGTCCCTTACTGACCTCCTGCGGCGACTCGAGCAACGAGGCTATATTAAGACTGTAACAGCCAACACCTACCTGTCATCAGGATGGGGAGTTGCGAAACCTGGAAAGCCTAATGAAGCCCGGTTGGTTGTGGACTATAGAGAAGTCAACAAAAGGTGTCAGGTACTTCAACAACCTAATCCTTCTACTCTGCCACAATGTATGTTTGAGATGGCACAATTTCAACAAAGTAAGTGGGTCGGAGTCACATTGGATCTAAAAAATATGTTCTTTTCCATCCCGATAACTGACCCGGAAGGAATACTAAATATGTGTATTGATGGCATCATATACAGGTGGACAGTCTGTCCACAAGGATATCGTAACGCTCCACCACTAGCCACTGGTGCCATGAATAACACCCTAAAGAATTTTCAAGTCTCACACTCTCTTCCCCCAGAGAAGGAATTGAAAATTTGGAGTTGTCGATGATATTGCCATCATGGGTCGCGATGGTTCCATAGTTACTAGTATAGTCAATTAACTAGTCGCTCACCTCCAGAGTGAGGGATGGACGATCAACGAGGAAAAGTCATGCCTACATCCTGTAGATGACATTATGTTCCTTGGCACTCGATACATCGGTTCCATCCGCCACGGAATCTCGCATGAGGGTCCTAACACCGATCCATTAAAAACATTCTTCCCTACAACTAAGAGGCACTTCCAGCAGCTTTTGGGTCATTTGAATTGGTATCGGCATTATGTTGGACCTAGGGATTTGGCACTCCTCACCAAATTGCAGCGACAGATCCGTAATAAATCTCAAAAGTACACGCCCTGGACAGAAGGAGACCAGCGGAACCTGCTTCGCTTGCTAACCACGGTTAAAGATACATCACTCCATGCCATCGATCTGGGTGAATCACTAACCGTAACCCCTGGGTTCACCACAAACCATGTGTGGGCTGTCGCACATAACCCTCACGATGAGCTAGTATATACAGCCCATAAGACGCCACAACATCGATATGGGACCGTAGGAAAAATCCTCCTAGCTGAACAACTGGTGGAGCCATTAGCAAGGGGGCATGGGACATTACGCGCTCCTGGTGCCACATTGTTACCCTTGCTGGATGCGGAAAGAGTCGACCCACATTTTCAGGGGGAGTCTAAGACCTGGAATACGCCGGTGCTTGCCCACCATTACAACTGGCATTGCTGGAGGTTGGAAGACACGGCACCTGATCCAAGCCCAGAAGATGAGGAGAAGGTCCCTACATTGTATGGAATTTCTGCCCCGGCGTGGATGGCCTCAGATGGAACCTCCTGACATGGCGGAGGCTATGGGTACTATTGCAAAGCTTGTAACAATAGGGAAATATTTCAAGCCAACCCAGATGATAATTTGGCCCAAAACAGTGAATTATTAGGATTCCTTAAGGTACTAGAACATTGTCTGACGCATCATAATGATACACTCCCCGTTCCAATTATCGCAATTGATTCACAATACATTTATAAAATTCTTACGGGTACAGCTTTTCCCTCTGAAAATTTGAATGATTGGCAAGATATCTGGGAAACGTTAACTAAATTTGTGCACCTCCCATTGATTAGGCACACTAAGTCCCATCGTCCGGATACTGATCCAGTACATAAGGTCATTGATAAGCTCTTAGAAGATCCACTCCGGACCGACATAGTCTTGCCTCCGGTCCTGAAGTAAATCCGTTCCCTGCGTGGCTTCATGAAAATTGGGGTCACCCGGGACCACGAGCTTGCCATCAACGTTGGTGCTGAACCCTTATGGAGCCGGCCTCATACGGAGCTCGGCGTGATTGGGAAAAGGTAGCTCAGGCCTGTGAGATATGTGCTAAAGAAAAGTGCCATAGAACCAAACATCAGCTTGGAGCCTTCGATTCTTCACAGTTTCAGGCAGGAAAAGTCCGGCAGGTAGATCTGCTAGGACCCCTCCCAGGGTCTAAGCCGCCAAATAAAGGATTAGTTGTTGTCGACTTGGGAACAAGACAGTTACAAGTCATTCCCTTACGGAAAATCAATGCCACTGCTGTTATTTCTGCCTTAACTTCCGTATTTGCTACCTGGCAACCCCCTCACGAGATTCAATCTGATGGAGGACCCCCGTTTAACTCTAATGCTCTAGACAAATTTGCTCGTTTTCACAATGTAGCCTGGCATCTCCATCTGCCGTACCACCCACAGTCCAACGGTGTTGTGGAAAGACACATAGGCCTGTACAAAGAACAACTTCGCCTTAGAGGAGGAGGAACATTTAAAAACTGGACTAAATTCAATCATGATGTTCTCATTTCACTAAACACTGCTAAACCATTATGGGACGAAGCTAATGTCCAGAAACCCCCACCTTGGGAACCCAAGTTCCAGCCGGATGAGTTGGTGTGGATCTCAATACCGCACCCCCATCAGTCTCATCCACAAGTTCACAAAGGAACCGTTCAACGGTCGGGACAATATCCTAATACCTATTCTGTCCAATTGGAAGAGAAGCCCGATTATCCTCCTATTATCGTTCATCACAACTGGATGATACGCCGTTCTGACATTCACCCAGTATCCTTACAGTGAATTCAACTATAAGTCTCTTTTGTTTTGTGTTGTTGTTTTCTTTCTTCACAGGTCTAACCCCAGAAAAGTAGTAATCCACAACCGCCCGATAGTGAGATTCGTCGAGCACCAGACTGCAGTTCGTTCAAATCAATAGAGTGATGGTTGTGAAGGAGACGCTGAGACGGCGAACGTCCATCCGCTCAGGACTTGCTATAACACTATTTTCTCATTTTATTAAATATTTTATTGACATTGTCTGTTAATAGGAGAGGACGGACCAACTATTAGACGAGGGAAGTCCCAAGCAGATGTTCTCCAATCAGACGATGATCAACAGTATTTGTTATATGTTCAAAGTTATTGTATTTTGTAATTTGTTGAAAAGACCGGTCTATCAAATTGTTTGTTTGCATATATATATATTATTGGTTGTTAAAGCTTTGCCAGGTCAGTAAATCCTGAAACAAAGATGCCGTATGATGTGCTCATGTGTCTAAAATTCTTTTGTGCCGTCGGCAAGGGGGCATGTCACAACCCAGTGATTTTGGTGCCTCGGCACGATGGAATTTTCCCGCCACATGAGAGCTTCTTGCAAAGTAAAGGTTTTCTGTTGCAGCAGAAAACCCCAGTGCAAGAGAGTTCCCGCCATTAGAATGAAAATTTGTGTCCCGCTATTGGCCAGTTCTAAATTATTCCTACGTGGCGGCTAGTAATTGGCTTGCTAGCCGTTTAAAATTTCGCGCGACTTCCGCCCAAGTCGGAGAACTTTGAGCACGCTGCAGAGTGCTTCTAAAAGAGATCTGACTTGCGGCTGAGCTGATCGATAGACTGATCACCTATTGATTCTTCTCCCCGCCGCCGAGTGCAATCCCAGACGTACCCTTTCCCCGCTGGCTTGATTTGTGGACGGATGAGCTAGCCTGAACCTTATCAGCTGGAACAACTAACATAGTTGTTCAGACAACCGGACCGTTTTCATCGCAACCACAAGTGGCGTAAGTAAAGTTTTACAACCATTAAGCTTTGTCGGCCTCTCTATTGACCAGCCCGCCCAACGAACGAGTAATTATTAGATCACCTCGAGTCGGCTCTGGCCATCCGAGACATGCCTGACCACCTTCCAGGCTCTGAGTGCCTCCATGGGGGTGCCTCACATCCATCCGACCCCCTTTGTGGAGCACAACCACAAGCTTGGGGGTAATGCCATCACCACCCAGAGTCTGGACCAATCTTAGACTTGTGCCCCCTGGGAAACACAGGCCTACTAGTCCTTGAGGGTACTTGACCCACTACAAGAACTTGGGGTGCTTCCCTCAGACTGAAGCACAAATAGTGGTCTCTCTTAGTCGGCCAAACCAAGGGGACCCCAAGGCATAATCTAGACCGTCTCCCAATGGGTGTTCCATGCAAGGTAGAAAGGAGAACTTTATTGGTTGAAGGAGTAGGTTTGGAATAGGGTACAGGGTAAAGCAATATCAGAAAATCCCCTAGAGCAAAATGGCATGGTAGCCTTTGATCACACATCCGAGGTACTACAAGCTATACATCTAGTTAGATCTCAAGTAGCTTACTCACAAGTATCATCCAGAGGCTGGTGGAGATTCCCTCTGCAAGCAAGCAATTCACTGACCATGAGTTTCAAGAGAGAGAGCAAGTTTCAGATGGTCCAGTTTCTCTGAGAGTTATCATCTCCTCCTGGGCAGTCCTTAACTTATATAGATCTTATGACCTCATTTACTTGATCCAGTGAAGGCCAGCAACTGTTGTCTGCCAGCCAACCAATTTGAAATGCATCAATAGTTTCTGGGTAGACTGGCAGGATCTCTAGCCCTCTCCCAGTCATGATGACATTGCTTAGAACAATAGGGAGTTTAAGCCCCCACCCAGGCGTGTGAGGCCAGTCATGAAGGCAGAGGGAGCAGGCTTCCCCCCTCCCTCAATAATGGATCCAGTTCAGGTTAAAACTCAGGGTCACCTGAGGCCAGAGGTGTCTGCCTTCTGCAGTGACCATGGTAACCAAACTGTCAGATAGCACAGTTTGGGGAGAGACAGAGGTGGTATTCTGCCACACACTCCACCCCGTCTTCTAAGTTGTTGATGAAGATATTGAACAAAAATGGCTCCAGGGCTGAACTTGGGGCACTCCACTTAATACCAACTGCCAATTAGACATTGAGTCATTGATTACTACCCTCTAAGCCTGACAATCCTGCCAGTTTTCTATCCACTTTACAGCCCATTCACCCAACCCATACTTCCTTGCATGCAAGAATGTTATGGAAGATGGTATCAAAGGCCTTGGTAGTCAAGCTATATTGAATCCACTGCTCTCCACATTCATAGAACCAGTGATCTCATCATAGGAGGCAATTAGGTTAATCAGGCATGGCTTGTCCTTGGTGAATCCATGCTGACTGTTCCTAATCACCTTCTCCAAGTGGTTAAAAATTGATTCCTTGAGGACTTGCTTTATGATTTTTCCAGGGACTGGGGTGAAGCTGACCTGCCTGTAGTTCTCCAGATCCTCCTCCTTCTTCCCTTTCTTAAAGAAGAGTACTATATTTTCCTTCTTTCAATCACCTGTTACCTCTTCCAATGGCCATGTTTTGTTTTGTTTTTTAAATAATAGTCAGCAGCTCTGCAATCACATTGGCTAACTCCCTCAGCACTCTGGGGTGCATCATTTTGAGTGCCGTGGATTTATTCATATCCAACCTTTCTACATAATCCTCTTCTTGCTGACATACTTGTGGAAACCCTTCTTGTTACCTTTCCATATTGCTTGCCAGCTGTAACTCCAATTGCACTTTGGTAGAATTATCATACATCCTCTTTTTTGGCCACCTGCCCTCATGTTTGGGAGGGTTTTTAAAATGCAAGCAAATGTCTGGGTCTTTATTCTGCCTCTGCTTTCCAGGGGACTAGCACCTTGCCTGCTTGGGGCTGGGAGAAGCAGGCAAGGTGATTGGCTGTTGGGGGTTATGTCCTCTGCATGGGACCAGAAAGCTTCTTCCAGATAGTAGTGTCTCTGTGCATGCACACACACTATGGGAAGCAGGGCTTGGGGGGGGGGGCATAGTACCATGGGTCAGGAGTGAGGGGCACCAGCATGGCTGGTGTGACAGGGGCTTAGGAGTGAGGGGTACAGGCAGGCCATGGGCATATCACTGCCCCCCTCCAATCACATACCCATCCCCATAATCATATATACCTTCCCCCTCTCCTCCTCCCTGCTCCCCCACCTCCCCAACCAGTGTCCTCTTTTTTGATATTAGAAATATGGCAACCCTAGTTTGGCTTTCCTGACTTCATCCCTGCATGGCCAAGAAATACCTTTATATTCCTTCTTAATCATCTGTCAAAGTTTCCACTTGTTGTAAACTTCCATTTTGTGTTTTAGCTTACTGAAGAATTCCCTGCTAAGCCATCCTGGTCTTTTGCTGTACTCGGTAGTCTTTCTGTGCATTGGGAAGGTTCATTCCTTCACCCTCAATAAGGTTTTTTAAAAATACAGACAAAACTCTTGGACTCCTATCCCCTCCAGACTGGCCTCCCAGGGGATCTTGTGCACCAGTTCCCTGAGTTAGTCTAAGTCTGCTTTTCTGAATTGCAGGGTCTTTACTCTGCTGCTCTCCTTCCCTGTTGTTAAGCAGTGGGTCAAGAAGATCACAGCCCTTAGTTGGCTGTTCCAGCACTTGCACCAGGATGTTGTCCCCAACATACTACAAAAACTTCCTAGATTGTCTGTGTTCTCCTAGATTGCTATATTGCCCTTCCAGCAGATGTCAGGATGACTGAAGTCCCCAACGAGAACAGGGCCTCTGATTGGGAAACTTCCACTAGCTGTTTGAAGAAATCCTCATCTACCTCATCCTCCTGGTCTGGTGGTCTATAGCAGACACCCACCATGATGTCGCCCTTGGTGCTCTTCACTCTGACTCTAACCCAAAGACTCTCAAAAGGCCTATCTCCAGTTTTATACTGTACCTCTGGGGAACCACAGAGCTCTTTTACATAGTACAACTCCCCCTCCTCTTCTCCCCTGCTTGTCCTTCATGAACAATATATACCCTTTTGTGACAGTGTTCCAGTTATGCAAGCTATCCCACCAAGTCTCTGATATTCTGATATTCCAATAATGTCCTAGTTTCATGACTGTGAGGAATTTCAATTCTACCTACTTATTTCCCAGTCTCCATCCATTCATGTATAGACATCTGAGATAAATAGCTGATTGCCCTACTTTCTCAGGAAGAATGAGATGGCTTGCCCTGTTGCCCCTCCTGCTTGTGCTTCCTCCACATCATCTGCTTCCCAACTTGTCTCAGGGCTTTGATTTCCATCCCCCAGTGAACCTAATTTAAAGCCCTCCTCACTAGGTTAGCAAGCCTGTCTGGAAATTTAGGCAGGTAATCCCAAGCTTCCAAGGCCCAATGATGTTAACCCCAGAAAAAGGAATTCAAGGGTGCACAAGACTGGGCCACTGAAGTGTCTGCCCAGTACAACTGGAGAGCTTAAATCAAGCTACAGAAATTGATACTACCAAAGATTCAGCCACACACGTTGGTCACATTAGGTGCAACAAGGGTTGTGGACAGCTGACTGCTTGGCCATTGTGCTGCCACACACATGTTTCTAGTAGCACAAAGGCAATGCCTGTTTTCACCCTGAGAGAATGAGCTCCTCTTATAAAAATGAAGGATCCACCAGGAATAACAGCCAGGATGGGAGCTGCAGGGCATGCTGAGCAACAGCCATTCCTGTCCAGTTGCTCCTAGAGTGGTTGCCCCCATGACAAAGTGCCTGTGTTTCACTGTTGACTCTGATGCCGTGGGTGGTGCAGTTAGAGACTGCAGCTCTCCCTATGCCCACCTGCTTCTCACAGAATAGTCTCTGACTGTTTCATGTTACTTTCTTTCCAGAAACACCTCAGCACCAATCTCCAAGAGATGGGAGAGGCATGGTGCCCATTGTCATCTGCATTGTCCTGGGGGCTGTTCTCTGCCTGGTCCTGATCATTCTGGGGGGACAGACGCAAAGCACCAGGGCACTGCGCAGAGCTGAGACTCATTGGTCTGGCCATGGAAAAATAATGTGTAAACAATCAGCAGGTGAAGGGAGAGGCAATGGCAAAGCTGTGATGCAACCTAGGCCTGGAGGGTAATGAGATGTATAGCTGAGGAGGGGAGGATGCTGGAAGATCAGTGAGTGGGCAATTCAGTGTGCCTGTACAGTAAAGCCTTCCATCAGAAACCTGGCAATAGAAATGTACAGGACATCAAGTAAATATGGAGGCAAAGCTGACCTTAGTCCAGCTTAGAATTGCGGTCAGGACAAAGCAAAGATATCACTGGCATGAAAGAGTTTGGAAATATTGGGAAAAATATTATGTTGGGTTTGTATTGGGAGAACTGCTAGAAGCTCCACTTGTGGAAGTGTTCATGAACAGAGAGATCAGCGGGACAGAAAGTACTAGGAAAGAAAATTTCAGGAAAGCAGATTGCAAAGAAAGAGAAAGAGGCACAGAAAAAAAGGCTAGAAAAAAGGAAAGGTGGAAAAGGAAAAAAAAATCCTTACACTTTGCATGGTGAGGGGTGGCATTTGCCACCTTACTGCAATCAGAATCAATGTGTGTATTGTACCTGTGTGTGTGTGTGTGTGTTTGTGTATCTATATTTGTGACTATATTCACAGTTTTCCAATAGGTGACACTGAGGAATTGTCAGAAGCACTACAATGGGAATAGTAGAATAGAAGTTTTAAGCTAAATCTATGACAAAGTTTTGTGACAGGGCAGTGGCCCCTGGAACAGTCTCTACAGGGAAGTTGTTGAATAGGCTTGGGCAGTGTCACACTGGATATTGTTCTGTAGAGCAGAGAAGGAAGCAGAACTGTGCTGTAGGGCTCAGCTGAGCTCCAAAGGGAAGGGCTGGAGAACCCCTTAACATTTCCTGTCTTCACAGTTCCTATTTCCATGACCCTCTATGAAACCTGCCATTTGTTTTCAGATTCTGGAACATACTCAGGATCCATAACTGAAGCTGTGTATGAAGAGATTGATTATAAGAAGAAGAAAGACAAGCTTGAGATGTACAGTCACTCAGGTCTCTGTGCCCCATTGCTAATGCATAGCAAGAATCTGCAAGAATTTAATAAGGCACTTTCCATGCTCACTCAGATCTCTTTGCAGCATCCTGAGCCCTGGAAGGCTGCAAGTGCTGGGCCTAGGGTGAGAACAAGCTGTTACAGGAGCCTGTAAATGAGTTTCATTCCCAGCAGACACTCCACTTGTCCCAACTCTAGTATTCCTCTCCCTCTGTCCATGCTGCAGCCTAGGAACAGAGCTCAGCCACCAGTCCCTTCCTTAGGGTTCATGTGGATAACAAACCGTCTTTCACTTTCCAGTCCCCTATTCAGAGGACTCCATGATGGAGCTGCAGCATTACACTGAGAACAGTGAGGAAGAGAATGGCCCTGGATCAGCACAAGGTAATGGGGAAAGGCAAAGCCCAGAGATAGAGACCCAGACCAAGGACAGGAATTCAGTTTCCTGGGCATTTCCTGTCAATATTCCCTCTGTTTAGCACTCATGGGAGACAGAGGGACTGGGTCAGATTGAACAAGGTGTTCAATGACTTCCCTGAGAGCATCCTGATGGGAACGGGGGGTCAGATCCAAACACCATGAGGCATGAGAGTTATGGGCAGGGAATGGAGAAGGTAATAACATGCTGATCACCAAAGTATCTATCACTGAGAGACCCTAGATCAATGGCCAAGATCTTACTCTCCTGCCTCCCTTCTCTGAGTATGTAGCCCAAGTTACATTCTAGTCAACATGAGATAAAGGACTTGAAACTTGACTGTAGAGTGTGGTTTCATTGACGAGGATGAGTCAGGTGCTGAAGCTCCAGTCTTTCATATGTCCATGGTTACTTAAAACCACCAAAATCCTGACCATAATGAAATGCATGACCCCAGAATTATGGGATGCACTTGGGCAGGGCTGTATCCTTAGTTCTTAAGGAAGAACTGAAACTGGACCAAGTCCTGTTTTACTTCCTTTTCCACCTGGATAACTCCGAGAGTTTCCTTGTAATGCCATAGCAAACAGCTCTAGGTCCAAGACAGCAGGCATTTAGTGGGGAACTAGAAGCCTGGAAAAATGAACAAGTCCAAGGCAAGCTGAGTGTGGTATTTGTTCATACAGAGGAAACATATCCTGGGGATTACCAGCTGGATTATGATATCGTGGAGGAACCCGACTTAAGTGATGTCCCTGTGCCTCCAGACAGTCAAGGTGAGAAGCAAATCCACCTTCAGAGACAACATGACCCTGCTGTATTTTAAAGGAACCCTACCATTTTAAAGGGAAAGTTATTCTCTTCTGGTGTGGTCTCAATAGGTGCCAAGGTTTTGGTTCAGAGAGATGTTCCTGTATCACATTGAGATCAGCAGGACCTCACACTGCTCAGGTTCTCAGGGTCCAAGCAATGCGTAAACAAGTTTGATGAGAATTGGGTCTATAATACAATGCAGCCAAGTGTGCTAGTGTGTAAGAGGGCATCTTGGTACTATCACACCAATGTGCCCTGGCCTCAAAGGGCCTG
>NW_005842734.1:159651-165986 GCF_000455745.1 Alligator sinensis | reverse complement strand
GAACCCCATCCACAAATCCACTCCCATCTGGGAATGGGTCAATGAGAGTGCCTACTATCCATCCCTTGGTTTCAGCAAGCCCTGAGAAAGAGTCTGGAACAGACTTAGTAGTAAAAATTCAGGTCTTCTGAGAACTCATCTGTGTCAGCAGAGATCAGTGACATGCTCAGGCCTTCCCAGGGCCCTGATATACTCTTTCCACAGTATAACAAGCCTGAAATGATGGGAGATGACTACCAGCAGTGGTCTACCTGTGGGAGGTTCCAGAACTGTTTCTTACTTCCTGAGCTAGAGAAGACCAGGAAAGAGAGAAGTGCTTGCTGCTCTAGGCCAGGACAGTACTTCTGGGAATGATCAGAACATGTCCAGTGGAGGGATTTCCGGTGGAAATTGCAATGTTTGCAGAGTGGGCATTTTTAAAAGAAAACAGGTGAGTGAGTCTGTCTGCCCTGAGAATTGGGCAGCCCGAGGAGCCAGGGTCACAAAAGGACAGACCATTCATGGGAAATGCAACACAGTGAGCTCCTTAGAAGCGATGGAAAGCTGAGGAAGCAGGTGATGAGTGAAGCAAGCTAATGGGTCATAAGTGTATAGGCACAGAAATGCTAGAATTCCATTCACCCTGGTTCACCTAAATGATAGATTTCCAGCTATGAAACTGGCCTTTATTGGCATCTATGCATTGAGATTCTATTACCCACTATTACTTGTGCAGTGTGGATACATAATCATATCAGTATGTCTCATATTTGCTCAGTGGGTTAAACAGTATTCTGGTGCATGGTTATAAAAATGCACCCAGTGTACATGTATGAGTCACAAAATGTTAGCCACACTGAATCCCTCAAGTAGTGGGGGTGGAATTCAAGGAGGAGGAGAGCTCTTCCATATCTTAGACCCAAGGACCAAATACTTTAGACCCACAGTCTGAAATTGCATAAAACTGATTTCCAGAAGCAGAACTCCTACCCCTGGACCATAAGTTGGGCATCATCCCAACCCCTCTCCAAACCTCCTTTGAAGCTTGCACCCTTGAAAGTCAAGAGAGGGAGATAAGTGGGGCCAGGATGGATGCCTGAAGCCAGAAGAAGCAAGGTTAAGTGTTATAAATGCCACTGTGAAAGAGCCAGCCCTGAGTTCTAACGTGGACCCTAGCTCCCAGTGAGACAGAAATAACTCCACTCCATCCTATCCAGCAATTGTTATGTGCCAGTTGAAGTGATTCTATTTCAAAAAGAGTGCTGGGGAAAGGACTAGGTAGTGCTTAGAAACCATTCTTATCCAGGAAAAAAAAAATCAAACTTCCTCTATGGCTCAAGGATGAGAAAGCTAGGCCTTGTGTGAGCTTGACTTTACAGCTCTGCTGTTGAGTCTGGAAGGTGGGAGGGCCACCACATTCATCCCCCTGCTCTTTTCCAGGACTTAGGCCAGAATACAAAGATATGGTGTGGTATGGTGTGGTATGGACAGCGCATAGCCTACAGACTACATGCAGCATACATGCATCTGCTTATGTCTCCTCCCGAAGGGTTAACAGAGTGATAAAGGGTGACATTCTATTATTTTGTGATCATCTAAGTGGCTCTTTCCTTAGTCATCTATGAGGCATTTTTGGCACTTACACACCCAGGAGACTTCTACTCCTAAACACCTGTGGGTGACTATGTGACTATGTAGTTGAACAAACTGGCAACAACAAAAATGTGTCAAAAAGACTTCTTCTCTCTCCTAACTTTTTTTTTTTTTTGAGGTGCCAGAGGACTTGGATTCTAACCCTTCCTCTCCTCCCTTCACTCACAGAAGACTCCTATCGGGGTGGAACTTTCCCCTGTGGTACCCTTCAGTCCATTTCTCCAACTGATATATTAGTAAGTCAGAACTGGAGAAGATCACGAAGGCTAACCTGGGAGGGCTTTGTTCAGTCCCGTTTTGGTAAGGAGGCCTAGAACACAGGATCTCTGGCTTCCAAAGTGAATGTCCCCACCACTGATTCTGGGGAGGGGGTGGAAAAGGGACATATCCAGTCTTTTTCTGTGCCTTAAACAAAGCCTGGTTGCCCTGGCTTGTTAATGACTCCATTTCAAACTTAGACATTGTTACACATCCATAATGAGTAAGTACTTGCCTCACATGCTGAGTCCCCATGACTCCCCATATAGATGTGCATAGTTTCCATGTGCACAAGTCTTCACCTAGGTGTGTAGGTGCCAGAATGCCCTGTATATGGCAAAAAACAGACATTTAGATGACCAGGAAATAAGAGAATATCACCCAAAGTGCATACAAGTAGCCAAACAAACACTTGCATGGCAGGGTGAGCTCTAGTTAATGTACAAAGAATAATGCTCAAGACACACTGAGAACTTACTCTTTAGCCTTGGACTCACTCACCTTCCAGTGTCCCACTTGGATTTCCCACACCTTCCTCACACCCAACAGCTGGGATACTGCTTTTGGCTCCTTCCTGAAGCATGTAAGGACATCTTCACTTTGAAATGTGGTTCCTGACTTTCATGGATTTGAGCATCTTCTGAAACTGAGTTTGTGGTGGGTGTTGTTGTTTCTCATTGCCCTGGCTTTGAGAAGTATAAGTCCCTCAGCTTTTAGTCCCTTTCAGGTAATTTATTGCTCTACTCAGTGATGGTCCCTCATGTCCAGTGATTCCTTTCTCTGTTGAAGAAGCCCCTGCCCTGGCTGAAGGTGTCACAGAAGGTGGTTATGATGATGCCGGAGAAGTTCCTGATCTTGCATGTGATCCTGTTTTTGGGCAGCAATACCAGGGAATCCTTGGTGTCCCAGCAGAACGAGACATGAATAGGGGCTCACAGACAGGTGAGAGGAAAGAACAATATTTCCAATGCTCACAACCTTATCACTCATCTCATGACATGCAGGCTTTTCCAAAATTCCCAGCTCCTGGAGGCGAAAGAGCACATAAGAAATGCTGTTTCCCTTTAAAGAACAGCAAGCTGTCTAGTCCTAATCACTGCAGAAGGAAACTTTAGAACATGAAACAGGGTCCGCTTTAGGGATCAAAAACAGAAACCAGAGGAGAAAAGCTGAAGGCAAAATTCTAAGGTAGCCACCCTGAGTAAGCACTTACATGACCTGTGTCAGCGTATCATAAGGCTCCTTGAAATCTTCTTACAAGTGCTAAGCTACTGTCTTAAAATCTGCAGGGAATTGGCCTGGGATGAAATATTCCGTTTTGTGCACTAAATGAAAATCAAGTGTGAATCTGTTTTGTTTTGATAGGTAAGACTTACATTATTCTCCAGTATTAAGGTTCTTCCTCTTGAGATATATTGTCTAGGGAGCCCTACACTGTTGAGTTTCCTGCTGGCATAATGATTTCCTATGGCTACAGATATTGTCATAAGATAATGTGACCCCTTGACTATGAAGAAGAGAGCCAACCCTTTGATCTCCTCACACTTCTCTTGAACCCAAAAGTTCACAGCACAGGAGCCAATCTGCTCCTGGAGCTTCCTTTGTAGAATCTCTCTGACAGTGTGGGACTGAGCTGTATTGTTTTTATCACCATCATAGAGTCCTCAAAACATCTATACAACATAATCTTGCCCATGTTCATAGAATCACAGACAGCTGTTGAAGAACCATCCCCAAGAAATGTAACTATGGCAAAATACAGGCATCTGGAGTGAAGATCTGCCAAGGAGCCATGCTAACAAACACTGTGCCACCAGCTGAGAAGAACCTACCTCCTTGGGTGCCTCCAAGCTAGAATGGCTTACTGTTACCAAGTGAAAGCCTTGGAATAAGACAGAACTGTAAATACAAAATCCAAATTATCCCCTTCAACAGCTCTATTCTATGCCTTGTTCTGATTAATAATCGGGTGTCTGGAATTGGAATTACTACTGATCTCTCCCTAGGTTCCTTAAAAAAGTCACTGAAGAGAATTAGGAGCTTCCAAACAGTGACCCACAAAAGCCAATGCTCAAGAAAACAGGAATTGCTGAGAGCAGGATTGTGCCTTAACTTACATCCCTCCTTAGAGCAAAACCATCCTTGTCCACATGTGCTCCTGAACCCCAGGTCCTGTTCTGAGGAAGGGAAGATCTGATGCCAATGCCACCCAACTGTTTCATAACTGTCTAGTGTTACAGCACTCCCAGAGATGGTTGGAGACTTCTGTTCTAGGCCTTCTTCTTCCTGGTGAACTCAAGCCCTGATCCTCCATTGTCTTGACCACTAGTACAGAATAGCTTGTGTGGGGAATCCTCTAATCCTCTTGCTGAATCTGAGCCTCTGTGCCACCAAGAATGTAAGCATAGCCCTTGCAAGCATAGAGAGTAAGGATGGAAACTTCTCTGGGCTCAGTTAGAAGCAAAGATGGAAGACAAGTAGCAGCCAATGCTATAGACTTGCACACGTGTTGTGTGAGGGCATGTGGATGCATGTTAGACATAGTGTTTGTAATGTATTTCTGTTGATATTTTCAGAATGGAGTGTGCACTGGCTTGAAAGTGAAGGAACCTCTGAGGCTGTGCAAGATGACCCTTCCCTCTTTCTTGGAGGGAAGGGTTATTATGCTGATGTTGAAGATGGTATGTCTTGATCATCACTCTAAGAATGAATTTGTGTTGAGCAAATATTCTGTGGGAATGTAAATGCTGTATGATTAGATTCCTTCTGTCCAAAACGCAAACTGGGTCTTAGTGGCTGAAGGGGCAACCAAACCTGGAATAATTGAGACTCACTTCTGGAAAATGGTTTCATTTATTCACCAAAATCTATGAATGTGACTAAAGAAGGGGCTCTAATTTGCCGTTTTATTTCCAAATGATCAGACTCTCCATACATTTCCTGGTTTCTATTCTTCATCATACATTTAAAGGGTTTTTTGTTTGTTTGTTTTGTTTTAAATAAAACCTTTTTGGTATTAAGCTCCAAGCTGCTGCTTCTCTCTTGAAATATGTCACACTAGAAAAGGCCCACCTCCCTGGCTCTCAAGTGAGAGGATGAATTTAGAGTGTACAGCAAATCCAGTGTGCAGTAATTTAGAGGAGCACAGCAAGAAACCATCCCTGGCTATGGAGCTGTTCCTAACCCCAAGGCTTCAAATACTTAAAGGGCTGCCATAGCATAGAAGGAAATAATTTTTGCTGACTTGCTGCAGAGAGGGGACTTGAACCAATGGCTTGAAGTTGCAGGAAAGAAAGTTTAGATTGGATATCTGGAAAAAAACCCAAACAACCCAAACTTCTTCACTTTGAGAATAGTGAAGCATTAGAATAGACTGCCTAGGGAAGTTGTGGATTCTCTGTCACTGGAGGTATTTACAAAAAAAGTTAGACAGCCTCTGGTTGGGCATGATATAGGTGTAGCTATGCCTATATTTAATTACTGGTATTTCCCAGGATTCTGGGCTTTGCTGGTTGCCCCCACCTTCCATTTCTGCTGCATGTGACAGGGGTTTTTTTAAGCCTCCCTCAGGGGCATTGTGTGTTGGCTACAGGCAAGTCTGAGGACTTTGCCTGGGGTGTGCCAATGCTGCTGCTTGGACCAAAGCTGGAGGTTCCTGGCTAGAGGGTCCTGCATCTTTGCTCAGGGTCAAGGTTAACACCATATTTGGGGTCAGGAAGGAATTTTAGTCTAGGTATGATTGGTATGGGTGGTGGGGGTTCTGCCTTCCTCCGCAGCAAGGGCCATGGCCCTCTACCTGAGATCCCTTGACCATATGTTGACAACATTTCATTGAACCAGAACATTCTATGCCAAAGCTGACTAGTGACTTCCAAGAATGACCTCCCGAATGTGCTTTTGCCCTGTGGACATGGCACACAGATAGAACTTGAAGGAGGTTATTCTCAGCTGACTGTAGGTATCAGGGTGGTACATAAGACAGGAGGCAATCCTGTAGGTATATAGGGCCCAGGCCATTTATATGCCACAAATGGCCTGTGTCTATTAACCAAAATGTTGCATTGCAAAGATGTACCATATTTATCCAAATCTAGTTATTCAGCATCTCACTGATACTGAGATACACATATCAGCTTGAACAGAGTTCAAACACTAAGCAAAACTATTCCCTGAAAGACAGTGGGTATCAGATTTCTGTAAAAATCCAATAACGGGAAAGGAGAATAACCTGGAACAGCCCTACCGCTAAAGGATTTTAGCTACAATTCCCTCTAATCCCACAGAATCCCTGAAAAATCTTGCCAGAATAAGGAGCCAGGGTCTTTGAAGGCAATTTCCAGCCCTGCATCTAGTTCTGTAAGTTTGATATGAGGATCTTTATGAGGCCACTGAGTTCCTTTCCAAATCAGTTGTGGTCCTGCCAAAGTCCCTGTGATGTCATTGCT